>NC_090740.1:120256261-120263761 GCF_036898095.1 Palaemon carinicauda | reverse complement strand
CGTTATCATAACAGCTCTCTATGATTACATATCTTTACACGAAAACTATTAAATTGACACGAATCTTCAATTTTATTATTATTATTATTATTATTATTATTATTATTATTATTATTATTAGACTGTTTGGAAGATTGAAAGACGTGCACGTGTTTAGGGGTATGGCTAACGGTATGTCTGATCATTTTTTGGTGGAAGGAAAATTAGTTGTAGCAAAAGAGTGGGGGAATAGAGTAGGTGGATGTAAAAGGGAGCTAGTGAGGATTGAAGAGCTAATAAAACCGGGGGTAAAAAGTAAATATCAGGAAAGGTTGAAAATGGCATATGATGAGGTGAGAGTAAGAGAAACTGGTAATTTAGAGGAGGAGTGGAAGTTAGCAAAAGAAAATTTTGTTGGGATTGCAAGTGATGTATGTGGCAAGAAGGTTGTTGGAGGCAGCATGAGGAAGGGCAGTGAATGGTGGAATGAAGGAGTGAAGGTAAAAGTGAAAGAGAAAAAGAGGGCTTTTGAAGAATGGCTGCAGAGTGATAGTATAGAGAAGTATGAAAAATATAGAGAGAAAAATGTGGAAGTAAAGCGCAAGGTACGTGAGGCAAAGAGGGCAGCTGACCTGAGGTGGGGTCAGGGACTGGGTCAGTCATATGAAGAGAATAAGAAGAAGTTTTGGAAAGAAGTGAAGAGAGTAAGGAAGGCTGGCGCAAGAATTGAAGAGACAGTGAAAGATGGAAATGGAAGGTTGTTAAAAGGAGAGGAGGCAAGGAAAAGGTGGGCGGAATATTTTGAAAGTTTGCTGAATGTTGAGGATAATAGGGAGGCAGATATAATTGCTGTTCCAGGTGTTGAGGTGCCAGTGATGGGAGATGAGAATGAGAGAGAGATTACAATAGAGGAAGTGAGGAGAGCACTAGATGAAACGAGAGTAGGAAAAGCATCTGGTATGGATGGTGTGAAAGCTGAGATGTTGAAGGAAGGGGGTGTGACTGTACTTGAATGGTTGGCGAGATTGTTTAATATGTGTTTTGTGTTGTCAATGGTACCAGTAGATTGGGTTTGTGCATGTATTGTACCAGTAGATTGGGTTTGTGCATGTATTGTACCACTATATAAGGGTAAGGGAGATGTGCATGAGTGTTGTAATTCAAGAGGTATTAGTTTGTTGAGTGTAGTTGGAAAAGTGTATGGTAGAGTATTGATTAATAGGATTAAGGATAAAACAGAGAATGCAATCTTGGAAGTACAGGGTGGTTTTAGAAGAGGTAGGGGTTGTATGAATCAGATTTTTACAGTTAGGCAGATATGCGAGAAATATTTAGCAAAAGGTAAGGAGGTGTATGTTGCATTTATGGATCTGGAGAAAGCATATGATAGAGTTGACAGGGAAGCAATGTGGAATGTGATGAGGTTATATGGAGTTGGTGGAAGGTTGTTGCAAGCAGTGAAAAGTTTCTACAAAGGTAGTAAAGCATGTGTTAGAATAGGAAATGAAGTGAGCGATTGGTTTCCGGTGAGAGTGGGGCTGAGACAGGGATGTGTGATGTCGCCGTGGTTGTTTAACTTGTATGTTGATGGAGTGGTGAGAGAGGTGAATGCTCGAGTGCTTGGACGAGGATTAAAACTGGTAGGCATGAATGATCATGAATGGGAGGTAAATCAGTTGTTGTTTGCGGATGATACTGTACTGGTAGCAGACACAGAAGAGAAGCTTGACTGACTAGTGACAGAATTTGGAAGGGTGTGTGAGAGAAGGAAGTTGAGAGTTAATGTGGGTAAGAGTAAGGTTATGAGATGTACGAGAAGGAAAGGTTGTGCAAAGTTGAATGTCATGTTGAATGGAGAGTTACTTGAGGAGGTGGATCAGTTTAAGTACTTGGGGTCTGTTGTTGCAGCAAATGGTGAAGTGGAAGCAGATGTACGTCAGAGAGTGAATGAAGGTTGCAAAGTGTTGGGGGCAGTTAAGGGAGTAGTAAAAAATAGAGGGTTGGGCATGAATGTAAAGAGAGTTCTATATGAGAAAGTGACTGTACCAACTGTGATGTATGGATCGGAGTTGTGGGGAATGAAAGTGATGGAGAGACAGAAATTGAATGTGTTTGAGATGAAGTGTCTAAGGAGTATGGCTGGTGTATCTCGAATAGATAGGGTTAGGAACGAAGTGGTGAGGGTGAGAACGGGTGTAAGAAATGAGTTAGCGGCTAGAGTGGATATGAATGTGTTGAGGTGGTTTGGCCATGTTGAGAGAATGGAAAATGGCTGTCTGCTAAAGAAGGTGATGAATGCAAGAGTTGATGGGAGAAATACAAGAGGAAGGCCAAGGTTTGGGTGGATGGATGGTGTGAAGAAAGCTCTGGGTGATAGGAGGATAGATGTGAGAGAGGCAAGAGAGCGTGCTAGAAATAGGAATGAATGGCGAGCGATTGTGACGCAGTTCCGGTAGGCCCTGCTGCTGCCTTAGATGACCGCGGAGGTAGCAGCAGTAGGGGATTCAGCATTATGAAGCTTCATCTGTGGTGGATAATGTGGGAGGTTGGGCTGTGGCACCCCAGCAGTACCAGCTGAACTCGGCTGAGTCCCTGGTTAGGCTGGAGGAACGTAGAGAGTAGAGGTCCCCTTCTTTGTTTTTGTTTTGTTTCATTGCTGATGTCGGCTACCCCCCAAAATTGGGGGAAGTGCCTTTGGTATATGTATGTATGTATTATTATTATCACTAGCTAAGCTACAACCCTACTTGTAAAAACTGGATGCTATAAGCCTACGGACTTCCAACAGGGAAAAATATCCCAGTTAAGAAAGGAAATATATAAACTACAAGAGTATTAATGAACAATTGAAATAACATATTTTGGGGACAGTAACAACAATAATACAGATCTTTTATAACCATAAATAAACTATAAAAAAACAGCCTCATGTAAGCCTGTTCAACATAAAAACATTCGCTGCAAGTTTGAACTTTTGAATATCCCAAAAGAGACTGTAGCACATTATCATTTGTTTTCTCCAACGAGTTCACGAAGGATCAATAAAGTTGCTGAAGACAGAGTATGTTATTATTTTCAAAATTTATATAGATTGGACACGTTTTGCTTTCGTATGCATGCCAAGACATCTTCAGGACACTCATTAACAAAGGATCTTATTAATCTATCAGGATATCTTGCATCTGGAGCAACTATAGCATCCCCTAGGATAAATAATAATGGCTGGTGATGGTTCAAGGTCTTTCTCCAAGCGTTGTCTGTAAGTATGACTGTACATAAAGTGGTAAGAAGCCTGATGACTTAGACCACTAGACTCAATCCTGTTAACAGACACTTTCAACCAATGGATGAATTTGGTTTAGATAGCCTTATGCCAGCATGATCCCTTGGTAAAGTTGTAACAGGCAGTATAAGTTTTGGTGTGGAGAGCTACATTCTGTTTACGTATCAGACAAAAAAAGGCAATACTTAATATCTGTATGGTCCCTTTACTTGGTAAAAAGTAACAGGCAGTATAAGGTTTGGTGTGGAGCTCCACTTACTTTTAGGGGTTTATTTCTCGCCCTCCATGTGTGAAAATAATTTCTTTCCAGTTAATATTTTGCTCTGTATCTTTTCAGTTATTCGCTAGCATTTGTATTCAGGCTTAACAGTTTTCAGATCACTATTATAACACTTTCCAAAGAGATAAGTCTTGAGGTTTTTCTTGAAAGCTGCCACATTTTTGCTATTCTTGACATCAAGTGGAAGGTCGTTGAAGAGTCTCAGTGCAGCATAACAAAACGTTCTTCCTCCCCTTGCATGATTCACACTAATTTCGAATAGTCTATATGGGCAGAGTTGCCAGGTTTACTAAATGAGAAAAGGCCAGCTTCTAATCAACTGTAGCTTTAAAAGGCAAATCTATTAGTAAAAAATGGCCAAAAATATAAAATGTAAGGCCAAACTTTCTTTTTTTTATATTGCTAACGGGCAAACAATTTAAAAAAAGACCCAATTTGAAATTTTTGGCCTGAAAAAGGCCAAACTGGCAACCATGTATATGGGTCATCAGCACAGTCTGTTATGCATCAGAAAAACAAACTCAACATTTGATCAGTTATTGAACCAATGAAGAACCCAGATCAGCACTTAACTATTACTTTTTTATTTATAAATGGTAGAGACAAGAGCCAGTAAAATGTCATAAGAGACCAACCATATATTAAACGATTAGTGTCAAAGTCCCCTTCCCAATCTAAGCTATGACTCGGGAAGGCCAGACAATGCATATTACCCAGAAGGTAGCCATAGCGCACAGGGATGGTGAAACTGGTAAAACTAGCGGAAATCTTTCCCAAGCAAGGATCAAACTTCCGATCCACGTAACGTGAGTCCGACACTTTAGCCAACTTAGCCACTAGGAGGCTACCACAAGTTGCAATCGAAGGCCACCAGGCTAAATGATAACCTTTGTGGAAGGTCGGAAGATAATAAAAATATAAAAACAAAACGAAAATAACTCGTTATTTTACCTAGTTTTTTTAACATCTTAGCGATAAATAAATTGATAAAAACTAATATATTGTCACGCATGAATTTTTTTGTTTTTTCAAAATTTTCTTTAGCACAAACAAACACGTTTCGTTAAATAAAAAGAACTCTTACAGGATGAACAGTTTTTGATACAGCATGAACTGTTTACCATAGATAGAAAATAACTCGATAGTTTACTTAGTTTTTCTAACATCTTACCGATAAACAAATTGATAGTAACTAATATATTGTCACGCATTAATTTTTTTGTTTTTTCAAAATCTTCTTTAGCACAAACATACACGTTTTGTTAAATGAAAAGACCTCTTACAGGATGAACATAGTTTTTGATACAGAGCGTGAACTGTTTACCATAGATATCAAAGCTATGAAAGCCGAACCAGTTAACTTCAAGGGCCATGAGACTAAAGCTGCTCTGAGACTAAGTGTCTGTGACATTTAGCCCTTATCCAACCAAGGACAACCACCAGTAAACAACACATGAACAACTATAAGACCTTCGTCAGCTTTTTAAATCCTTCTCCAACATCGAAGATTTTACGAATAATACTTATTCACTCTGTCGTCGTTTATTTATTTGTGAGCAACTTTACACAAAAATTACTAAACCATTTTGAACTAAATTTGGTAGCCATGTTGGGTATGACCCAAGGAAGAATCTATGACATTTTTGATAAAGTACATCAAAGTACAAGTACGTCGCAGTACTTTGAAAATAATCGCAATGTTAAGTAAACGGCAAATATTTTGTTAGTTTATATATTTAGTTTTTGAACAAATGAAACCTGTTTATTAAACAGTTTCACTCAAAGAAACGGTAAAATAGAAAAAAAAAGTGTCCTCGAATAAAAACATTGATTTCGCACATTACGCAAAAACTACGGAACTAATTTCAACGAAACTTTGATGACATGTGGGGTATGACCCAAGGACGTATCTCTTAAAGTTTGAAGGAAATACATTGAAGTACATATACGCAGTGGAGTTAAAGAGCAAAATAAGACTGCTTGGCGTGGCGTTCCTGCTGTTAAAACATCTTTATACACAATGGTATCTTACGCAACTTGGGATAGCAAACACAACTACTACTACTAATAAAAATAATTATATTTCCAAGTGTATTCAAATGTATCAATTACCACCATCTTCACTTTTGGAATGTCTATTATTTAGTGTAGTTATATACCGTAAAGGCAAGAGGCAACAGAGTAATAATAACTGTAGCCACTTATAGGCCTAATATTTTTCTTTCAACACACTCGCAAGATTCAACATGGCCGCACGTCAGTCGTTACAGAAACGGGAGAAGAGAACCTCTTATTATTATTACTAATATTATTATTATTACTACAGGCCTAGTTGGAAAAGCAAGATGCTATAAGACCAAGGGTTCCAACAGGGAAAAATAGCCCAGCGAGGAAAGGAAATAAATAAACAACATAAGAAGTATTGGATACCGTTACGAATGTTTTTATATTCATCTCTGTCCTCCTGAGTTTGCTTGGATAGTATACACATTTTAGTGGGTCTAAACATATTGTGACGGAGCAATGAACACAATCTGAGAGAGAGAGAGAGAGAGAGAGAGAGAGAGAGAGAGAGAGAGAGAGAGAGAGAGCACACTGCCAGCATAATGTTCGTATTAGAGTAAAACATACTGAACAAGTAAATTAGCCTTCAATATATCACTAGTGTTAAGCGGGGTTTACAAGGGCGAGCAGCTCGTCGAGCCTGGTTCGACAACCCTGTGTTTGAATTGATGTTCGAGCGTGTAACCGGGCTATTTGGTTGTCGAGCGGCTCGATGAAAGTCAGGCTCATCTTGACTTTTGTGGGAGGAGCTACATTGTTTGACGAGCGGTGTGAACGGGTGTCGAGCATCGAACCTCAGTTATTATTCAAACCTGCTAGAGGAAACATCATCAAAGAAATGCATAATTGCTGCCATTAATGAAAGTAAGAATGAGAAGGAAGTCGTACTTTATTTCATACATGCATATCGAGCTCATCCAGCTTTATGGAAAGTTAAATCAAAAGACTATTCCAATAAAGTAGCCAGAAACAAAGGAATAGCGGACACTCAGTCTTTCATGTGGAGTTATGGCCTTCCTCATAGTAATGAAAGGGCTGACACGATTCGGTAGATCAATGTACGTGTCTTCATCCATACGCAAATAATTGCGCCAGTCATCAGGCTCTAATTTTAAAGCAACAAGCAAGTTGGTATATGAATATTTCTCTTTTTTTTTCCTTCTTAGTGCCACTGCTAAAGCAATGGCTATCAAATCGTCCTGGTCGAGATACATGTTGACGTTGTTTTAGCACGAGGCACACTGAGGCTCGATGTACTGTCTGAAAGCTCTTCGAGCCGTTCTACAAGTAGATTCGACAACCGGGCTCGAACGGCTCGAAGAGCTGCTCGGCCGTGTATACCTCGCTTTAGTCTCTCTCTCCTCTCTCTCTCTCTCTCTCTCTCTCTCTCTCTCTCTCTCTCTCTCTCTCTCTCTCTCTTATATACATATTTATACACACACACACACACACACACACACACACACACACACACACACACACACATATATATATATATATATATATATATATATATATATATATATATATATATATATATATATATATATATATGTGTGTGTGTTTGAGCAAAAGCGTGTAAAGCCATAAGTAGAGATAAAACAAATCGATTAAATATAGCTAAGTGAAAGTGCAGCAATATAAAACGTTTTATTCCTGTACAAAACCATTTTAAACAAAGCAGTGACTTATAGCACCTCATTGTAAGTGGATTGCCAACGGCAATGGAAAAAAAACGATTGCCAAAATTCAACAGCTCTCACACAACGTAGAAAAGCAGGTATTCATTCAAGATGAAGTGTCTTGTCAGTATAATAAGTATTTACTACCGGTACCGGTACGTCAGAGAGAGAGAGAGAGAGAGAGAGAGAGAGAGAGAGAGAGAGAGAGAGAG
>NC_090740.1:120234389-120248261 GCF_036898095.1 Palaemon carinicauda | reverse complement strand
TTTTCGCCGAAGTGAGCAACTGGTCTCCCTATCATAGTCAAACTCAGACACATAAGACAGCAGCAGCAGCCAGTCAACCACCCGCATGCCAATCCCCAACACTCCCCTACTCCTAATAGTGTACCCACGACTCAGGCAAGGGGGGTGGGGGGGGGGAGAGTAAGCCCTCCCTACTCCTCTTCTAACCCCTATCACCGTATCGCACCCTCCTCAAATCCCCAGTCTCCGGCTCCGGAGTCCAAACTCACATTTTCTGTTCACTCGAGAGACAGTCTAGGTTCACTGGTGAAGGGCGAAGGGTGTGCGCGTCGTAACCAGTGGTTTTGCAGTGAAGTTTTGATGTGAGCAAAATTGTATCTATTGAATGTTTTGACTCAATGTTCTGGTGGAAAATTGAGCGCAGAAAAGGAATTGAATCCACCAACGATCGAATGAACTGATGTAATAACGAAAGAAAGTTAACGAAGAAAATTAAAACGTGGAAAACTGGAATTTGGCGTGAATGAAAGTTTTCGCTCTCTCACTCTCTCTCTCTCTCCCAGCACACATCGCCAACACGTGAAAGCTCTGCTTATTCTCAATTGAAGGTAATTATCCTATCGAAAGGTATTTCAATTAACGGTAACGATTAATTTATTTAATAAAAATAAAAATTAGTTTTTTAAATATTCGATTAACCCCGTCTTCAAACGGGGTTCCTATAGGCTTACCTTGGAGGAACCTCCTTTGTGTTTCCATATTCTGGTTTTCGAGGGGCATTTCCAGTAAACCTCTTCCCCCTCCCCCCTCATCCTACGTTCCTGAACGCCCTGCTCGTGTCTGCGCCCGCCTACCCATAAAGACTGCTTGTAAAATTAGGCCTTTCTGCGGGATCCTTACCTGCTTTCTGACCCTTTTCCCACATGAAATGTTCAGTTTTAGCTTGCGATCATTTTTTTCTTTAAATAGTACATGTAGGTGTTGGCGTATATTTTAATATTAGCATTTTTTAAATAGATAATACATATAGGCGGTAGCTTACATTTTAATATTAGCATTTTTAAAACATTCGATAGGCTATTCTCTCCGTATATGATGATAATTGAGTCATGCATAATATTAATAGCCAATGTTTTTAGTGAGATTTAACAATACAGTATTGATTTTTAATTCAGGTTAATACATCTAGGCGTTAGCGTACATTTTAATATTGGCCATTTCTTAAACTTTCAGTGAGCTTGAAAGTCATAATATTAATAGTCAATGTTTTTTTAGTGAGATTTAACTATATTGATTTTTGATTCAGCAATGAGAGGACGAATTGAAAGTTCATTTAGATTTCATCCCGAGTTAAGCAGAAGTACACCCACGTCACCACGTGTAGCTTAGAGCAGATACCACAGGGATTGTAGCTAATGGCAGAGCGCAGTAGGTATAGACACGTGATTTCATGTTGTTATAAGTCTAGGGGTGTTTTTTTTTTCTTTGTCTCGAATCACCCTTGTGTGGTAGACGTATTACCGGTATATAGTTTGGACGTTTTCTTTATGACTACCCATTGTGTGTCTTTTAACACCGTTCAGCATTTTATATAGCAAAACTGCATCCAATTATTTAGTAAGCAATGCAATATGGCGTATTTATGCATATGATTGTTAGTTCATATTACTTATAGCACAGTTTATATTTTTATACAAAATACAAAATGGTTTACAAATGTATTTCAAGTGTATTCAGTTTTGCTATAGTTATACACATAGCCATTAGCCATTCGCTTCTATATAAATTATTTAAGAGGCTGCTTTTCAGGTCCCCTTACTGTAGGGGAGCCCTGCTCTCTACAGGTCCTTTCGTATCAAATTTTATCTTATACATTCCAAGGCATTCGTCATTTCACACTGCATATGGCTCGTTTACTGTCAAATCCGTTCTATCGAAGCACTCGGAAAACTAGAAAGTCTTCAGTTTCCTCTTGAAATCCTTAATAAATTCACTCTTTGGGATGCCTTAGTATAGTGGATAGATTATTGTATAGTCTTGGGGCCTCATATTTGAAAGCCCAAGAACCTACAGTAGACATTAATCTTGGTTTTAATCATTCGAAACCATCTGTAACAAGTGTTTAACTCGATATGTTGGCTGCACGATATTTAGCAATTATATTAGAAAATAGCTTGATGGGTTATTGTACATAGTTTAAACTCGATTTTTTGCTTTAATTGACAGGCAGCGTAAGTTAGTTGGTATATGAGTGATCCTTTCTCATATACCTTTCATCAGTCTTGTTTTGTGCCATGTCAGTCTTATTATGTTTGGTGTTTTGCCAGTTTCAGTAACGACATAACTTGGTGTTTTCAAAGCCGAATAATCTGCACTTGCCTGATGTTGTTTATTACTCTCCTCTTGAAAATAAAAAGCTGTGTAAGCAACGGCAACAGGGATTTTTTTTGCAACATTGCAAATCAGATGGCTCTCCGATCAGCAGGATCTGTTTGTTATGAGAACACGTCAAGTATCTCATGCCTGTGTTGCATTGAGTGCAGGATCTTTTGCTGTATTGAATGTAGGATCTTGTGCTGTATTGAATGTAGGATCTTGTGCTGTATTGATTGTAGGATCATGTGTTGTATGGAATATAGGATTTTGTGCTTTATTGGTTGTAGGATCTTGTGCTGTATTGAATGTAGTCTTGTGCTGCATTGAATGTAGGATCTTGTGTTGTATTGAATGTAGGATCTTTTGCTGTATTGAATGTAGGATCTTTTGCTGTATTGAATGTAGGATCTTGTGCTGTATTGATTGTAGGATCTTGTGCTGTATTGATTGTAGGATCTTTTGTTGTGTTGATTGTAGGATCATGTGGTGTATGGAATATAGGATTTTGTTCTTTATTGATTGTAGGATCTTGTGCTGTATTGAATGTAGGATCTTGTGGAGTATTAAATGTAGGTTCTTGTGCTGTAGGATCTTTTGTTGTATTGATTTTAGGATCATGTTTTGTATGGAATATAGGATTTTGTGCTGTTCTGATTGTAGGATCTTGTGCTGTATTGAATGTAGTCTTGTGCTGCATTGAATGTAGGATCTTGCGCTGTATTGATATCGTTGACCCTAACTAGTACAGCTAGATGTGCCAGTAAATCTCTCTCTCTCTCTCTCTCTCTCTCTCTCTCTCTCTCTCTCTCTCTCTCTCTCTCTCTCTCTCTCATGATTAAGACCTCTTGGTGAAATTATTTGTTCATTAAGCAAAACCCTGAGTAGTAAATACGTGTCAGTGAAATTGCATTTTGGCTGGAAAGCTGGCAACATATATTTTTCCCTCTGTTGGAAATCTGGCAACATTCATTTGTCCCTCTGCTGGAGATCTGTTAACGTTTACTTGTCCCTCGGCTGGAAATCTGGCAACATTTATTTGTACATGGGCTGGAAATCTGGCAACGTTTATTTGTACATAGGCTGGAAATCTGGCAACGTTTATTTTTACCTAGGCTGGAAAACTGGCAACATTTATTTGTACATAGGCTGGAAATCTGGCAACATTTATTTGTACATAGGCTGGAAATCTGTTAACATTTATTTGTACATAGGCTGGAAATCTGGCAACATTTATTTGTCTCGGCTGGAAATCTGGCAACATTTATTATTTATTTGTACACAGGCTGGAAATCTGGCAACATTTATTTGTACATAGGCTGGAAATCTGGCAACGTTTATTTGTCTCTCGGCTGAAAATCTGGCAACATTTATTTGTCTCGGCTGGAAATCTGGCAACATTTATTTGTCTCTCGGCTGGAAATCTGGCAACATTTATTTGTCTCTCGGCTGGAAATCTGGCAACATTTATTATTTATTTGTACATAGGCTGGAAATCTGGCAACATTTATTATTTATTTGTACATAGGCTGGAAATCTAGCAACATTTATTTGTACATAGGCTGGAAATCTGGCAACGTTTATTTGTCTCTCGGCTGAAAATCTGGCAACATTTATTTGTCTCTCGGCTGGAAATCTGGCAACATTTATTTGTCTCTCGGCTGGAAATCTGGCAACATTTATTTGTCTCTCGGCTGGAAATCTGGCAACATTTATTTGTCTCGGCTGGAAATCTGGCAACATTTATTTGTCTCTCGGCTAGACTATAACCCTGTTTATAAAAGCAAGATGCTATAAGCCCAAGGGCTCCAACAGGGGAAAATAGCCCAGTGAGGAAAGGAAACTAGGAAATAAACCACAATAGAAGAATAAACAATCAAAACTAAAATATTTCAAGAACATTAACAACATTAAATTAGATCCTTCATATATAAACTATATTATAAAAACTTAACAAAGAAGAGGAAGAGAAATAAGATAGAACAGCGTGCCCGAGTGTACCCCCAAGCAGAACTCTAATCCAAGACAGGGGAAGACCATGGTACAGAGGCTATTGCACTACCAAGACCAGAGAACAATGGTTTGATTTTGGAGTGACCTTCTCCTAGAAGGACGGCGTCAATGACCTTAGGTGTCAGGATGCCTGAAAACTTTAAAATGAATCAATGTCCTAGAAGGATTTGGTGTCAGGATATGTATCCTAAGAGGTGGCGCCAGTGTTGATAATATAAAACGAATGACATGATTGGTCACAATCTCAGTTAAAAATGAAGAATCAGAAAAATGCTGATTTGAATGACTGAAACGTCAACAGAACTCGAGTAACGAGATGGAATTATTGCTGAATGCGAAACTAATCTTGCTGAACAAGATGCTAAAATTGTCGGAGTGACTCATTAACGTATACAGTGGTGACTTGGTAAAATTTAACCAAGGGTGGTTGACTTGAAGTTTGGTAACTTCGTGGGGACGTTTTGGTGTTTTAGTTAATACGAAAGATGGGTGAAAGAGGTGTGTGGATAGTTAGCTAGCTAACCATGGTGAGGAATAGTTTGGAAAGTTATATGCAACGCTTCCAGAAGGTTAAAATCACTGCCAGATCTTTGCTCAGGCAGAATTATTAATAAGAGTAAAGGAAAGTGTGGTTTAACCACAATTTTTCTTATTTAAAATTATTTTGTTTAGGGTCGTAAAGTTCCTTTAATACAATAATTGCTTTTTTTTTTTTAAGATTTGACAATTTCACAAAAAAATGTCTCTAAGTGAAGCGGCAATAAAGGTGTTATCTTCGAAAATTGTCAAGTCAACGAAAAGAACTTTTTTGTTTTTGTTTTAAAATCTTTACAAGTTTAAAAGAACATTACCGAAAAGAAATTTTGTACATTTAGCTGACGAAAGTGCTATAATGAAACATAAGGAAAACTTGATAAAACTTATGCAATGATTATAGCATGGGTACATTGTAGTTGACCAGAAATTTTTATTTTTATTTTATCCCTGATGCAAAGCAGGTGATAATAATTATATATCGAAAACCTGCGACGTATCATAAGCTATATTGAAAAGCCAATTTTGGTAATGGTGGTAACTATGTAACGATCATGAATCGAAAGTATTAAATGTTTGAGAGGACAAACAATTAACTTTTGGACAACTTGGGGTTAGCTGAATGTCATTTATAAAGGAAATATTTATTTCAATGTTGTTACTGTTCTTAAACTTTTATTTTCATGGTTTCCTTTCCACACTGAGCTATTTTCCCTGTTGGGGCCCCTGGGCCTGTAGCAGCCTGCTTTAGCAACAAGGGTTGTAGCTTGGCAATTAATAATGATAATTACGTTCATGTGCTAAAAATAAGAGAGATGGTCCAGCAGCAGCACATTTTGCAAAGTAACGTACTAAAGAAAATCCACACTTTTAAAGGTCGACCGTGAAGGACCAGGGAGGGTCAGGCAATGGCTGCTAACTCAAATGGTATATGTGGGTTATATAATTTTCAGCCACAATTCAGCAGAAGAAATGTTTTTTTTTTTTATTTATTTTTGAGCTGCTCACGTACTATTATTATTAATTATTATTTCTTGCTAAGCTACAACCTTAGTTGGAAAAGCAGGATGCTATAAGCCCAAGGGCCCTAACAAGGAAAATAGCCCAGTGAGGAAAGGAAATGAGGAAAATAAAATATGTTAAGAACAGTAACAACATTGGAATAAATATTTACTATATGAATTATAAAAATTTTGACAAAACAAGAGGAAGAGAAATTAGATAGAACCGTGTGCCCGAGTGTACCCTCAAGTAAGAGAACTCCAACCCAAGACAGTGTAGGACCATGGTACAGAGGCTATGGCACACACACGGGAAATGCTTTACCGGTATGTCTATAAGATAACCTTAAGCACGCCGGTCACTTCCTTTTTCAGAAGCTGTTGGATTTGTGAAAGCTCGCTCTCTCTCTCTCTCTCTCTCTCTCTCTCTCTCTCTCTCTCTCTCTCTCTCTCTGCCTGCAACGAATTGAACACATTATCGCAAGAATAGTTCTAATTAGTAGCTTATCAAACCCCTTACGTACACGACGCCATTGACATTTACCTCCAGTTTGTTTTTGCTTCTGGATTTCAAGACCTTTACTTGCCAAGGGTTTTTTTTTTTCCTGTGATTTATAGTGCTTCTAAGGTTTTGAATCCCTTATTATTATTATTAATAGCTAAGCTACAACCCTAGTTAGAAAAGAAGGATGCCACAAGCCCAAGGGCTTCAACAGGGAAAAATAGCCCAATGAGGAAAGGAAATAAGGGAATAGATGAACGATATAATGTAAGAAGTAATGAACAATTAAAATATAATGTTTTAAAAAACAATAACAACATTAAAAGATTTCGTCAGCCTGTTCAACATAAAAAAAAAAAACATCTTATTTAACCAAAACCAGTTTCCTCCTCAGTAAATCAAATAACTTCAGTATCATAATCTCCTAAAACAAGTGTTAATGAATGTTAATGTCGTACAGCCCATTTTCTTACGGGCTGGAAAATTGTAAGAGACAGGCAAAGCTACCCCGTTGTTTAGGATTTTATTTTATTTTACTGTCATCTTAGGATAGGGCCTAATATACTTACCAATATCCTCAAGGAAAGAATCATCTGCTATTCGGTAGTTATTGCTTCACACTGAGCAGTCCTCAACCCACTGTTTTGTGGTACATTAGCCAATGTATGTCACTTAGTTCAATAGCACTTCCAGAGCAGTCATTTCTAGATCATGACAATTACTACGCCATGGTGGAATTGTGTGGCTCCAGTTGATTCAAGGGGATAGTGTTCATTCGCCAAATTTGTAATTTTTACTATCTCAAGGGATTCACAGCCCTCCACTATGCACTTTTATGTTTGGAAATTTACTAGAATGTTCTTTAGACAGTGTATATTTAATAGTTTCATCTAGATTTCCCACTTGCTAGTACTATTGAAGTTTTATTTGGCTATCCTTAGGAAAATTATTACAGGTTGTTATTTTTGGTATCAAGGTGACAAGAGTCCATTGGAAACACCCTCATTTCAATATCTGTGGGTAGGTAGTTTTCCTGCTTAGTTTAAAGGCTTAAAGGCCGCTCATGAATGGCAGGGGCAAGGGACAGTGACATTGCCCTAGCAAGTAGGACAATGCCCTGGAGAATGATTCCAAGCGCCCTCTCCACCCAGGTTAGGACCAATGAGGGCTAGGCAATGGCTGCTGATGACTAAGCAGATAGACCTATAGCTCCCCCTAACATCCCTTCCTTAGCTCACAAGGATGGTGAGGTTGCAGTTACATAAGAAACTAACGAGTTTGAGCGGAACCATAGTCTGACGTTCAACAGTCAGGGATGTTACCACATCGGCGACCACAACAGTCATTGCTGGACCCCCATGGTCCTAGCTTTGATGGAAAATGGTTTCGAGGCTGAACATAAGGTTGGTCTCGAGGACATTGTTATGTCCTTTACCTCCGTAGCTCTGGTGCGACATCTAATTCGTGAACCGTAGTCGTTGAAATTTGGCACATTAAAAGCAAAACCTATACAAGTTTCCAGTGCTTGGGTTGAATCCCATAGCCATTTTATTGTGTTCTTACGTAATTGCCCCTGCATTGATATATCTGCGAATTTTTATTATTATTAGTAGTAGTATTATTATTGCTTGCTAATCTACAACCCTGGTTGGAAAAGCAGCATGCTATAAGCCCAAGGGCTCCAACAGAGTAAATGTTTATTATTATTACTTGCTAATCTACAACCCTAGTTGGAAAAGCAGGATGCTATAAGCCCAAGGGCCCCAACAGAGAAATTTTTATTATTTTTACTTGCTAATCTACAACTCTAGTTAGAAAAGCAGCATGCTATAAGCCCACGCGCTCCAACAGGGAAAATTTGGAGCATAGTTATCAGTATTTGTATACATGTTAAGATTTAGAAATCATGTTTAATTATCTTTCCCGATTAACTTTGCCTTGTCGATGGAAAGGTCTATTTTTAAGTTGTTTACTTTTGCATCAAGGATCACATTGATGTTATGTTCCTTCACTGCACTTTACTTATTTTTACATTAAGGACTGCTTAGCTGGTCCTCTTACAGCAGGGGAACCCTACTCTCTACAGGACCTCCACGGTTGTTTTACGATGTTCATTCGGGAGCACTTAACATTTCGCCTACAGTCTGATAATCACTGTCAAAAGGAATAAGAAAGTCTTCAGTTTCCTTTTGAAAGCCTTAAAATCTTCAATTATTCGGTATCACTCCGCCTGAGGTTGACCCCCATAGAAAACGAGAATAGGGTAAGCTACACAAAATTCTGGTCGGTTGGGAGAAGTCTCCCAGATACCACTAAGAAAGTAGTTCGAGGTAAGTATGTTAGGAAAAATGCAAATTACTTAAAAATTTGTGATATTATTCGGATGTCTTGTGGAAGCCTATTGTATAAGATGTAGATTTTATGTATGTTGGATGTGGGCTTGGGATGCAGGAGTTGAAACTCGGGTGACGTGAAATTTAGGCGAGTGGTTATTTTGTCTGTAGGAACAGAGAATGTCTGGTGACTTTTTGTGCAATTATTTTATAGGATGGAATTGAATTCTATGATGCGGGCTTGCCACCTCTTGCGTGGACAAGTAATATGATTGTAAGCTTTCTGAAGAACAGGGACATGTTCGTGGTGTTTTGATACGATGGCTAAAAGTCAGTTAAATAAATGGTTCGAATGTTATTTAGTTGCACATAGCTTTGGTGATTCGTAGATAAATAGTTTTATGTAAATTATATATATATATATATATATATATATATATATATATATATATATATATATAAATATATATACATATATATAATTACATATATGCATATGTATAATTACATATATTTGCATATATATATATATATATATATATATATATATATATAAATTAATAAATATATATATATATATATATACATTGTATGGTTGGTGAAGTTTTAAAATTATGACAATCGAGAAAAAAAATATGGCTACATGAATATAAATAAAACTGCATTTAGTTCTGATTTTGTCTTGATTCATTCTTGTTGTTAAAGAGGGGTTAGGTCAAGAAACAAATAAACTAGGTGTTGTCTACAATTGATTTGATATGTACGTGGTTCATGAGTTATACATTATGATTAGTATATTCCCCTGCGCATTTTCATATACATTCAAAACATCATACACTTTCTAACCAGTATGATAGGTGATGAATGTTATACTTTTGAAACATTATAGATTTATGTTTATTGAAATATCTAGATATATAACGGTATTTAATCACTCATATTTACCCGACAATAACACTATATAGTTTTATACTGGTTAGAGATGCAAGTTAACAAATGCCCAAAACCAAGGCAAGCTTCATTTTTTTTTTTTAGCGTAGAGTAAAAATTATTATTATTATTATCAGCTCTGCTTATATCATATATGAAAGATGTTTTAATGTTACCGTTTTTTAAATATTTTAAGTGTTCATTACTTATATAGTTTATTTATTTTCCGATTTTCTTTCCTCGCTGTTTTTTTTTTTTTCCCTGTTGGAGCCCTTGGGCTTATAGCATCCTGCTTTCCAACTAGGGTTGTAGCTTAGCTTGTGATATAATGATATGATATGTGTGACTTAAATGAATAACAACTAGCCTATATCATCTTCTTTGTGTGCATCTTTTCCCACTTTTATGTGGGGTCGATGTTTCTGGCCAGTGTTCTCCATCTACCTCTGTCCCAAAATCTCCACTGGTCATATTGGTTTTGGCAAATTTTTCATGGCCGGATGCCTTTCCTGCCGCCAACCCTCCCCATTTACCCGGGCTTGGGACCCGCACCAAGTTGAGGCTGGTGGGTGGGTGGGCTAATTAACAACTATATATAATTAGTTAATACAGCTTTTATATTGCGACCCCAAGACTACAAATAAGGCATGAGATTTTTAGACTTTCGAGAGGAAACTGAAGACCTACTTGTTCTCTAAGTGCTTCGATAATGTGGATTTGATAATCAACTCGGCATAAGCTGTGTTTTACTCTAATACTTAAGAATGTAAACGACAAATACATCTTGTATGTCCTGTAGGAGTGTGTAGGATTTCCTTGTGTGAAAGGACATGAAAAAGTCCTTAGAGAAAGTAAATGATATGGGAAAGTTATTATTTTTAGCAGGATTTACCTCGGATTTTAAATTGTTTTCATAGTTTTCATTAATTTGGACTTATTTGAATGAAGTAGCCCTCTCTCTCTCATCTCTCTCTCTCTCTCTCTCTCTCTCTCTCTCTCTCTCTGGCCTATATCTTTTAGGCTCTCTCTCTCTCTCTCTCTCTCTCTCTCTCTCTCTCTCTCTCTCTGGCCTATATCTTTTAGGCTCTCTCTCTCTCTCTCTCTCTCTCTCTCTCTCTCTCTGGCCTATATCTTTTAGGCTCTCTCTCTCTCTCTCTCTGGCCTATATCTTTTAGGCTCTCCTCTCTCTCTCTCTCTCTGCGCCTATATCTTTTAGGCTCTCTCTTCTCTCCTCTCTCTCTCTCTCTCTCTCTCTCTCTCTCTCTCTCTCTCTGGCCTATATCTTTTAGGCTCTCTCTCTCTCTCTCTCTCTCTCTCTGGCCTATATCTTTTAGGCTCTCTCTCTCTCTCTCTCTCTCTCTCTCTCTCTCTCTCTCTCTCTCTCTCTCTCTCTGGCCTATATCTTTAGGCTCTCTCTCTCTCTCTCTCTCTCTCTCTCTCTCTCTGGCCTATATCTTTTAGGACTCTCTCTCTCTCTCCTCTCTCTCTCTCTCTCTCTCTGGCCTATATCTTTTAGGCTCTCTCTCTCTCTCTCTCTCTCTCTCTCTCTGGCCTATATCTTTTAGGCTCTCTCTCTCTCTCTCTCTCTCTCTCTCTCCTCTCTCTCTCTCTCTCTCTCTCAGCCTATATCTTGTAGGCTCTCTCTCACGTCTATATCTTGTAGGCTCTCTCTCTCTCTCTCTCTCTCTCTCTCTCTCTCTCTCTCTCTCTCTCTCTCTCTCTCTCTCAAACGCAGTGTCCAGGGAGTTTACTGATAAAGTTCTCATTAGCCTCTACTACACATGTGGCCGTGTAAATATTCATCAAAGTCTATGAGAACACTGTAGATTAAACTATAGTTTTATACCGAAAGAACTGTTAAAACGCATGGCGAAACCTGGTTTGAATTGTATGATCCAATTCCATTTCCCCCTTGAAATTGTATGATCCAATTCCATTTCCCCCTCGGCTGAGTTCAGAGTCAGTTCATGTGAATTTCTATGAGTCAGAAAGCCTCACTTTTGAATATATTGAAAGTGATGATATTTGAATACAGATTGAAGGTAAAATATCGAGGGTGAAATACAAAAACATATTAATCATTTAAATGGAATATTGATGGGCGTTTAATCTATGGGCTGTATTCATTAAATAATGTTAGTGATAAATAAGCTATCGTATAGAACTAATGGTGCCTTTCAGTACCAGGGAATGGAAGAAAATATTAATATTATTATGACTACTACTAGCCAAGCTACAACCCTAATCGGAAAAATATGATGTTTCAAGGCCTAAGGGCTGCAACCGAAAGGTAGTCTATTGGGAAAGGAAATAATATGATTAAATAATGATATATATGTATGTATATATATATAATGTATATGTATATACAGTAGATATATATATATATATGTGTGTGTGTGTGTGTGTGTGTTTGTGTGTGAAAAATTATATGAAATATTAAGATCAATAACGACGTTGAAATAATCAATCATATATGAACCATAAAACGACACTTACACATTTAAGCTAACCTATTAAACAAGAAAGGCATCCACCGATTCAACCGTCAGAATAGGAAGATCATTCCATAATCTGGTCACAGATGCATATCAATAGTTAAAGGGACATTACCAATGCGAAGATCAGGATGTTAAGGAGCCACTGTCCTTGGTCTACTTACAATTTATTTAAGGTTTGTTAGAGTTCTGTTTCAACCCCCTTAATTTGCACTATATATTGATTTTAGCTAGATCTCTATTATAGGATCCTGCAACTGCTTGTCTACATTCAGGAGATGGCATTGGGGCAAAGAGAGTAGCATCATCTGCATATGCAACAACCTTGTTTTCCACCCTTGAAAATTTGCCGTTAATAAACGGTAAAAATCCTGGCATAAATGTTGCCAGGCATTTAATGTTTTAAAACCGGATATATTGACGTTAAGAAGTGATATTACGGTCACCAGCCCTTCAAAGATAATAACAAAGTGGGTTAAAAATTACGGTCGCCCGTATTTTACTAAAATAGGGCTGAGAACCGTATATTTTTACGGAGATTTTCCGTTTTTTTTTTTTTTTTTTTTTTTTTTTTTTTTTTTTTTTTTTAGGACAAACTACATAAGAGTATATAAGCTAGTATGGAAAGTTAGGGTCCGAGAACACTGCCCTGAAGAACAACGGATATTACATTCCTGTAGTCACTTATGTGCCCACCAACTCCTTTTTGTAATATAATACTTAAAAATTCAATAATGGTCCCCCCAAAAAAAGATCTGCCTACTCCCATCTGTTTCCGTTTGAAAACAAAGGCCTCGTGATTAATACGATCAAAGCCAGCACTAAAATCAAGGCCAAATTCCTGACCACTGGCAGAGGCTTATTGTACAACATTGTACATTGTAGTTTGTACAACACATGCTCTGATGCCGTTGCGAAAGCGGAATTGCAAATTAGGGAAAAGATTAATAATGAAAATTAGTCTTTTTATTGTTTATACATGACATGTGTTTTTGACGTTAATACAGTAGTTTATATGGGATACATCTGTTTTGACGCTGTTACTGTTTTTAGAATGATATTGTTAATTTATTATCATCATTTATTTCCTTATTTTCTTTCCTCACTGGGCTATTTTTCGCTGTTGGAGCCCTTGGGCTTATAGCATCTTGCTTTTCCAACTAGGGGTGTAGCTTGGCTAGTAATAACAATAATAATAATGTTGATTAGATTTTTTTTTTATACGTTGCTGACCCCTGTGTCGAAATCGAATTACTGTAATGTTTGGGACAACTATTATAAATGCGTTGTGAACGTAATTGATGTTAATAATGGAGATTATGTTTGACAGGCCATCAGACGGACATGCCCAAAGGGAAAACTGTGTCCAGGGTGGTGTTCTAAAATTATTTCAATGTATGTACGTACCATTCCCACGGAAACTTTCACACAATAGCTTCCATATCTTAATGTATAACTTTTTATTATTATTATTATTATTATTATTATTATTATTAAAATTATTGTTATTACTATTATTATTATTCTTATTATTATTAAAATTATTATTTCTATTATTATTATTAAATTTAAAATTACCATTATTATTATTAAAATTATTGTTATTATTATTTATTATTATTATTTTCATTTTTCTTATTAATATTATTATTATTATTATTTCACGCAATACCTTCCATCTCTCAATGTATAACTTTTTAACGGTCTGA
>NC_090740.1:120229389-120231889 GCF_036898095.1 Palaemon carinicauda | reverse complement strand
GAACCTGATTCACCAGCAGCCACTTGCCACAAACATAACCCGAGAACTTTTATGGTGGTTTTTTTATTTCGCCGAAAGATGGCGCGGGTGTGTTGTTCGTTTGCACTGTTTGATTTCTCTCATGATTTTATTTGTTATTTTAATACAGTTATGATATAGTAGATTTAAAAAAGTAGTAGATGGAAAATATGCTTTTCCAATTAAACTGTTTTCCCAATAATTCTTTTATATTTTTTACTTTATTTACATAAAAAACGAAGACGAAGCCAATACTGCGACGTTAGGACACGAGAGTCCTGCATTCGAACTGTTGTTTACGTTTTTGGCGGATGATTTGATCTGGTTGGCGGCTGTAACTGGATTTAATCCTGCCTTAAGCCCATTGTTTATTTATTTAGTTTTTCTCCTCTTTTAATTATTCTCGACGTCACTTGCGAGAGCTGACTTCTGTAGTTGAAAGAAGATATTGTCTGTGATTGTGGTGAGCGTTTGATGGCGATAGACCATGTTTAGATAGATAGGCTGACGACACAATACCTGAGTGTATGTCGTATGTATGTAGACTGCAATATATAGGAGATATATATTGTATATATCGTTACTCATGCATGCACACAATACTATTTACACATGTGGTATGCATGTATATCTATATGTGTAAAATAGGCTTACCGTGTATGTATTTTGTTGGCTGCAGACATGCTTTGTCTGCTTAAATTATATGAAATCTCTCTCTCTCTCTCTCTCTCTCTCTCTCTCTCTCTCTCTCTCTCTCTCTCTCTCTATATATATATATATATATATATATATATATATATATATATATTATGTCTTAATTTTTGTATAAAGATATGCGTTGTACGTCTAGGTAAATGAACTCTATAATCATGAGAATTCCACAAAACCTAACTATTCAGCATGTTTTTGCAGCAAGATTGCATTTTGATAGCGAGGGTTAGTTAGTTGCCATTGTGCATTCAAGTAGACAAGGCGCTCACCTGAGAGTGTCAATTGTACAGTGTACTTTCGAACCCTTTGTAATAAAGTGAAAAAAAAAACACGTTCCGATGTCTCATTATCCGTGGGACATGGGACTTTTATATATATATATATATATATATATATGTATATGTATGTATATATATATATATATATATATATATATATATATATATATATATATATATATATTAATTTTGTAAATTGTATACATATGTGAAATTGTATCAGAGAACATATCACTCCACAAAATCAGATGTGAATTCTCAACCATGATACGATACTGGTAAGGTAATTAAAGTTTTAATAACCCATTATATGAGCTGTGTTTAGATTGGATCTATAATACTGTTCTCTGTAACATGAGTGAGTTGTTTATTGTTTTTAAGACATTTGGAAATCTGTTTGTGAGTTGTTTACTGTTTGTTTACGTTTGGAATTTTTTTTTTTTTTTTGCGTTACTTCAAAGTTTCTTCAGTTTATGTAGCTTTGTTTAACATAGTATGATAAGGAGCACATATTCTGAAGATAGTTAATAACCTTCAGCTTTAGCATTAGGTTATTCTTATATTTAGCCCTTTAGCAATGCCTCTCTCCTTTACATGTTTTTTTCTTCATCTGTGATAAACAACTCTAATAGGAGGACACCCCAATATCAAACCATTGTGCTCTAGTCTTGGGTATTGCCATAGCCTCTGTACCATAGTCTTGTACTGTCTTGGGTTAGTTCTCTTGTTAAGGGGTACGCTCAGGCACACTATTCTATTTGTTTCCTTATTTCCTTTCCTCACTGGGATGATTTCCCTGTTGGAACCCCAAAATCAAACCATTGTTCTCTAGTCGTGGGTAATGCAATAGCCTCTGTACCATGGGCCTCTACCATCTGAGGTTAGTTCTCTTGCTTAGGGGTACACTCAGACACTATTCTATTTGTTTCCTTATTTCCTTTCCTCGTTGGGCTATTTTCCATGTTGAAGCCCTCGTGTGTCACTAAACTGCTGTTCGTTACCAAGCACGTAAGGGTTTCTGTAAAATTATGTAAGTTTAAATAGGAATAACATCATTGGCTCTCGAATTAAGTAGTATATGTATTTTTTTTATTGGTAATTTTGCTGTTGTTTTCACCTTTGAAAAAAGAAAAAAAAGATAGCTGTCTTCCACGGCCAAAATCACAACAGAAGACACAAGAGGATATAAAGATGACGAAATTCTTAAGTATGACGCAATAAAAACTAGAGAAATCGAGAGTTAAATTAAGACACAATAGCTTCCTTTTCACTGCCTTGTAATCGCAGCAGTTTCGAGATTAATCCCGTTTCGTGTGGGAATGTCTCGGTATCCTTTAAGAGACGCGATTACCTCAACAAGAGGAGATGGGCACCTGAAAAGCGCTAGTCTGATGTCTCATTGGTAAGAGCCAGCAGCCCAGCTCTGACCGTGAGAACTCAGTGGGAAAACGAGTCCTTGATGTTGAAAGGAGGGAGGCTCACACAGGAATTCA
>NC_090740.1:120209389-120224389 GCF_036898095.1 Palaemon carinicauda | reverse complement strand
TGGCGTTCACCAGTCAGGGACGTTACCAAATCGGCCATTGTAATGTGTTACTCGCATTTATTGAAATATTCCTCTTCTTGTTTTCAGGTCATTTTATATCAAGATGAAGCAGAGTTGTTGCTCAAGGCGGGGGAAAATGCAGCCAGTTTAGATTAAGGGTTGTATTGGAGGTCGGGGGGTGGGGTGGGGGGGGGGGGTGTTTGCCCGTGGGCGGGGTTGCCCGTGGGCGGGTTTGATGTTTCCCCCCCCCCCCGGGGGGGGAGGGGTTATGTTTGCCAAAGAACTGGTCAGTTGCAACCTGTTTTAGATGAATGCGGATCTCTCTCTCTCTCTCTCTCTCTCTCTCTCTCTCTCTCTCTCTCTCTCTCTCTCTCTCTCTCTCTCTCTCTTAGTTTTGTTAACTTTTGTATAATAAAAATATAACATTATACCAGATTGAACTGTAGATATTACTAAATACTAACTTATATGAAATACATAATACCTTATTAACAGATTATTGGAGCTCTTTAAGAGCAGAAAATATAAAGGTCATTCACTCTATTCGACCCTGTTAGTCCATGGGCCAGAAAGGGAAACCCTCCCCCCCCCTAGGGAATTTTCACGACCCCCCTAGTTTTCTTCCTTAGGGTGTCCTTTATGCATATCCGGGTGTTTCCAAACATATAAACGTGGCAAAAATGCAAAATTATCACTTTTTGTACAAACCGCACGCCAAATTTTCACATTTTCAGCCGCACTTACTTTGTGTCGCTTTATTGGCTCTAACTTCCTTAATATCCAAACTAAGTGAACATTTTTGGTACCAACATAATGCTAAGACCAAGTGCTACAAAATGGTATATAAATATGTCCATAAATAATTATTATTACGTATTCCAGGGCCATTATTGTACCCCCTACCCTTAATTTTTGTTCGAAAATGGGCACCTGTAACTAGTTGCTACTGATACTGATGAAATCGTTGAGGAATTTGGTTACATTTCTGTATTTGATTTTGTACATAATCTTATTTAGAATATTGCATATCAGTTTCGTTCACTAATTTCCCAAAATATATTAATTAAGTGTCAATAATCAATTCATTGTATAATGGCCACGTATTATCAGCAATACCCACTTTTCCCCGTAACTTCTGTAAATTGTTACATAACTGTATCATTTTGGTGTCAATGGATAACAATATATTCTCCAGCTTTCTGAAATTGGTTCTGTGCTTAAACTATGATGCATTTTCATTTCAGGCAAAGGATCCAATATCAACTGGTAATAATTAGTCAGCATGGCAGAACGTCCAGTTAGTTTACGGAAAAAGAAAAGTCAGAGGAAAAAAACCTCTCCAGAGTGTGCCAAAAGGACTTGCATTATACATTTTTCTGAACAGAAAACTGACAAAATTGTTCGAAAACTGACTGATGTGAGCTTTGAAAAGATCAAGGAATCAGTGCAGCTCCGCAAAGCTAGTGCTGATGCTAATGTGAGGATGGACGAAATCTGTGAAGAAGTTCCAGAGACACTGAATGCAAATACCCATGGAATACACAGGACACAGGAAGTGTTATCAAAAGTTTACAAATGTTGGTCATATCAAAAGTAGAAAACGACAACATCCAGTTGAAGATGACGAAGGGCCTTCAACTTCAAATCGAAAGCGAGTATCATCCTCATCAATTTTATTTCCTTCAGATCAGTGCCTGTTCTGTGGAAAAAACAGAAAACGAGACAAGGGTGTCATAGAGTTTCCAAGAAAGTGTGTTACAGAAACTGCAGCTGAGTCAATACTACAGGCTTCAAGAAGAGACTGGACGTCTGACTCTTATTTAGTAATTTGTGACTTTCTGATTTCCTTGTGTGTATCAAGCTCTGTGGAACTCATGTCTGCCATTTCATATGTCGCTTCCATAAATGTAGCTCTGGCATGGCAGGTGATGCACCACCTGTTGTAGGCTGCAGGGTTCCTACTAAAGCCGATGATTCCACAATGTGATTTTGCATGCCTATTGATGGTCTCTTCAATTGTGAGGTCCACTGGATTCCGTGTAGATGGAACATCTGATCGGGAAACGCTGAAACCATTTTTCCGCAACAATTCCTCAGCACCAGGGTGGGTGTGTGACAAGTTCATCAATGAGAAAAGGTACACTGGAACATACCGTGCATAGTTATGATGGTTGTAGGCAAAAAATGCTGGGCACATGTCCCATAATGAGGCTATGTGTAGATCAAGATCATTCAACTTTGTTGCCCTAGCAAATCGCAAGAGCAACGCCACTTTGTCCATATAGTTTATCCATAAACAAGCTGTTTTGCCAAGTTCTCCATGTCTCACTTGATCTTTGAAAATACAGTACTGCTGATACAGCTCTTTAAAGCAGTCACTTGCACGGAGGTCATTCAAACCAGATTGAGAAGGTGACTGAATGAGGGTCTTAAGTTGTTCATGTAAGCTGGCATTTAATGAACTTCCATTTGCACTCTTGGCATAAAAGGCATCAAGCAGGAGCCGTTCTAGGGACTCGTACATCAATTTGTGAACTCTCATTGCACGGTTGTAATGTTTGCCCCTCAACATTTGATCAATCGATCCACTTGCACATACACCAGCCTCAATGATGATGTCCTCAAAGCCTGTGCCGGACATCATCTTCCCGATGACTCCAAGGTATGAGCAGATTGTATGAAATACCCCAATCCTTACAAGAACACCACTGTATTCTCGTGGGTTTTGCCACATGATAGAATAAACTTTCATTGCTACAGCTAGATCAAAAGTTACGATAGTGACCTCCTGCTGCACATCCTTTGTGGCCTGCTGGCATAGTCGGAGTATGTGCTGAACTGTGGCATTATCAGTAATTGCCCTATGTACTGGCACCATGTAATCAACTGTAGACTGAGCACAGGCTTCAACATAATCACCTTTTCCAGTCAGTGACAACCATCCAGCCCAGCCAGGAACACTTTGTTCATTAGGTTTGTACAATCTTGCAATAGTCCAAGCAAAGTCTGATTCCTTGGATTCATGAAATGAAACTGGTGTTGTCACAGATACATGTTCCACTCTCAAATTAGGCTCAGTCCTACTCCTTATGAAACAAGGTGGCAGTTCTTTATCCTCATAGCAAATTGACCTGTCTTTATTACTCTTCCCTGACTGCTGAGGTGGCTGCTCCCTGTTCATGTCACAACTTGCACTGCTAGATGTCTCCTGAATGACAATACCATGTGCTACATGTGTTGTTCCAGCCCCTGATGGTGTTTCTTCAGACAGGTTGAAGTTGTCCCAGCTGAAATGGAGAACTACATTATTCATACAGGATGATATGGTTGCGGGAAGTAAGGATTCCTGTGTGTTGATTTGGTTACATATGGCAGTTTCTAGCTCCATCACTTGGGAATATGACTGACAGTGACCGAAATGATTCAGCAGTGTAATGAGCTCAGCACTTCTTGTCATATGTCTCAACGTTATTCCAAGAAGAACATGTTTAGGCATTTTCCATTCTCCTCGACTCATAGCATAACATACATCTTGAGCACATGAATCAACCATTCTCTCCATCTTTGATGAAATATCTTTAAATGGTTTCCCACATAGAAGCTGCGACAAAAAGTTAATCAGGATTGGTGGTGGTTTGTTCTCTATGGACATCAACTGCGCTGCTGTAGGTGGCCATGGCAGTATGGCTGCATTCCTTTTGGCATCCATTAGTTGTCGCCTGAGCATCATAGCTGCTTCCTGGAGAAACCTTTCCTCAGAGGCGGCCATCTCAAATGCTGCCTCTACTGCTTGTCCAACTGGTAAGAGATCAGAATACATAAGTTCACTTCGAGAGTTGGGTGCCCAAAATTTAACCTTGTGACTAAAATATTTCTCCAACTTATTCTTGAGTTTATAGGTTTTTTAGTTTGGATTGTAAGTTGATGGATGATGTTCTTGTAAATATAGCAAATATTTCTCTTTCAACATTGTCACACGTTCTACGTTGCACCCCTTGATTATATGTTCTTCAACATAATCACAGATGTAGGAGAATGCTTCGCTATGGGCAGCTAAATGTTCAACAGCACTCTGATCCGGCTCTTTATTAACATTTCGCTCCTGCTTACGAGTGTAATCTCTGCGACAAGAATTATGATAATGTGCCTCTCGTGCTCGCAAGTCACAGCCTTCAATCTTTCCAAGTAATGTGTAGTTATTTTTATGCTTTGCAGCCTGTAGTATTGACTCAGCTGCAGTTTCTGTAACACACTTTCTTGGAAACTCTATGGCACCCTTGTCTCGTTTTCTGTTTTTTCCACAGAACAGGCACTGATCTGAAGGAAATAAAATTGATGAGGATGATACTCGCTTTCGATTTGAAGTTGAAGGCCCTTCGTCATCTTCAACTGGATGTTGTCGTTTTCTACTTTTGATATGACCAACATTTGTAAACTTTTGATAACACTTCCTGTGTATTCCATGGGTATTTGCATTCAGTGTCTCTGGAACTTCTTCACAGATTTCGTCCATCCTCACATTAGCATCAGCACTAGCTTTGCGGAGCTGCACTGATTCCTTGATCTTTTCAAAGCTCACATCAGTCAGTTTTCGAACAATTTTGTCAGTTTTCTGTTCAGAAAAATGTATAATGCAAGTCCTTTTGGCACACTCTGGAGAGGTTTTTTTCCTCTGACTTTTCTTTTTCCGTAAACTAACTGGACGTTCTGCCATGCTGACTAATTATTACCAGTTGATATTGGATCCTTTGCCTGAAATGAAAATGCATCATAGTTTAAGCACAGAACCAATTTCAGAAAGCTGGAGAATATATTGTTATCCATTGACACCAAAATGATACAGTTATGTAACAATTTACAGAAGTTACGGGGAAAAGTGGGTATTGCTGATAATACGTGGCCATTATACAATGAATTGATTATTGACACTTAATTAATATATTTTGGGAAATTAGTGAACGAAACTGATATGCAATATTCTAAATAAGATTATGTACAAAATCAAATACAGAAATGTAACCAAATTCCTCAACGATTTCATCAGTATCAGTAGCAACTAGTTACAGGTGCCCATTTTCGAACAAAAATTAAGGGTAGGGGGTACAATAATGGCCCTGGAATACGTAATAATAATTATTTATGGACATATTTATATACCATTTTGTAGCACTTGGTCTTAGCATTATGTTGGTACCAAAAATGTTCACTTAGTTTGGATATTAAGGAAGTTAGAGCCAATAAAGCGACACAAAGTAAGTGCGGCTGAAAATGTGAAAATTTGGCGTGCGGTTTGTACAAAAAGTGATAATTTTGCATTTTTGCCACGTTTATATGTTTGGAAACACCCGGATATACTTAAAGGACACCCTAAGGAAGAAAACTAGGGGGGTCGTGAAAATTCCCTAGGGGGGGGGGAGGGTTTCACTTTCTGGCCCATGGACTATGTGTGACTCTCGCCACTGACCTTGCCAGGAGGTTATATTCAATGGGATGTGTTTAACATTGTTATTCATCTGTATAGAGTATTGTGATGTATCGTAGTATACTCACTTTCTCGTTTCTCTTTTTATAGTTATTTCTTTACTTTTTCGCATAACATTGTTACTTATCGTCTTATATTCTATTTCTATAGTAATATATTCTATTTATATAGCAATGTATTCTATTTCTATAGTAATATATTCTATTTATATGGCAATATATTATATTTCTATAGTAGTATATTCTTTTATCTTTTTATAGTTATTTCTTTACTTTTTCGCATAACATTGTTACTTATCGTAATATATTCTATTTCTATAGTAATATATTCTATTTATATAGCAATATATTCTATTTCTATAGTAATATATTCTATTTCTATAGTAATATATTCTGTTTATATAGCAATATATTCTATTTCTATAGTAATATATTCTTTTATCTTTTTATAGTTATTTCTTTACTTTTTCGCATAACTTTGTTACTTATCGTAATATATTCTATTTCTATAGTAATATATTCTATTTATATAGCAATATATTCTATTTCTATAGTAGTGTATTCTATGTCTATAGTAACTTATTCTATTTCTTTCTTATCTTTCTTATAGTTTATTACCTTCGCCAAAATGGATTTTTTTTACGAAGGATATGATATCACCTCTGTCTCTGTTTATTTGAGGAACTACCTAAAAACTACTGTACCGATTTCGACCAAACTTGGTAGCCATGTTGTGTATGACCCAAGGATGAAACTGTAACATTTCGGATGAAATACATCAAAGTACAAGTACGCAGTAATATTGGAAAACAATCGCAATGTTAAGTAATTAATGGCAAAATTTTGTCTTTTTTTTTTGTGAACAATATTGTGCAAAAGCTACGGACTAATTAAAACAAAATTCTGTGGACATTGGTATGCCCTAAGGACAAATTAATTAGATTTTGAAGAAAAATATATCGAAGTATAAGTAGTGAAGTTAAGAGAAAACTAAGACTGCTTGGCGTGGCGAAGGAGGTTATGTTTTCGCCCCTGTTTGTGTGTGTGTGTTTGTTTGTGAACAGCTTCCTGGCCGCAATTTTAATCGTAGAGTAATGAAACTTACAGGGATTAACTTATGTAAAAAGCTGGAAATTATTCAATTTTGGAAGGTCAAAGGTCAAGGTCACTGTCAAGCAAAATGTTCAATTCACGTAATCAGCCATGAATTTAGACATCGTTTTCACAGATACTTCAAATTTGGTTCATATTTGAGTGTATGATAATCCACGCCAGTTAATACATTTCAAGGTCAAAGGTCGGTAAATAAGCTGTCGCGACGGAGGTCTGCGCTCTACTGATTGCCCCTCTAGTTATTACTTATTCGTTTCTTTTCCACTCTAGGCCCGTTGCAAAATTATCCTTTGCTATCGTGTGTAAAGGTTTAAAGGTCGCTAATGAATGGTAGAGGCAAGGGACAGTGGCATTGCCCTATCGAGCAGGACAATGCCCTAGAGACTGATCATATATGCCCCCTCATCACCCAAGTTAGGACCAGGGAGGGCCAGGCAATGGCTGCTGATGACTTCGCAGATAGACCTTTAGGCTCCACAAACCCCCATCCTTAGCTCACAACGTTGGTGAGATTGCAGCAACCAAAGAAACTAACGAATTTGAGCGGGACTCGAACCCCAGTCTGGCGTTCACCAGTCAGGAACGTTACCACATCGGCCACCACGACCCTGGTTTCTTCCACTGTGCCTTTCAAAACCAACAGTGGTCGTTTATATCCCTTAATAAGCTCGACGGGGGACAAACTAATTAGTCCCATGAGATCTACATGTCCTGCATATCACTAATGCATTCTTGTCTTAAAGCAATACATTTCCAATGTCAAGGTATTTTTATCATGGGATGGAAGATGACTCGTGGGGCACATATCCTATAGTCCATTTCTTTTACCGAGGCAGATTTGCACCGACTCGCAGCGGTGCCCTTTTAGCTCGAAAAAGTGTCCTGATCGCTGATTGGTTGGACGAGATAATTCTAACCAATCAGCGATCAGGAAACTTTTCCGAGCTAAAAGGGCACCGCTGCGAGTCGGTGCAAATCTGCCTCGGTAAAAGAAATGGACTATAGCTGGTAATTTCTTCAAAGGGAGATCGTGCTATTTTACGCCAGAGGGAGGGAAACTTAGCCACCTATTTTTTTTTACCGTTTTTTTCCTTCAAGTTTTGACGAAACCGGTCAGGTTCTCATGAGACAAAGGGATGATTCTCTCTCTCTCTCTCTCTCTCTCTCTCTCTCTCTCTCTCTCTCTCTCTCTCTCTCTCTCTCTCTCATGTAGATTACAACAATCTTTTCACGCTTAGCACAAATCAGTCCAGTGGTAACGGATACAAACTGGAATTGATAAGATATAACACCACTCAATGTGGCAATTTTTTTTACTTATAAATTAGCAAATACTTAGAATAAACTTCCAGCGGATGTAGTAAACAGTAACACGGTAAACGAGTTCAAGAATAGGTTCGACAAGATCATAAGAACTCTCTAAATCCTTAGAATAAATCTCTTTACCAAAGAGCAAGTGGAGTCTCCGCGGATGGACTAAAAAGTCTTTGAAACATCCAAAATACTTGTAACACACTGTTTAAAAGACGTATCTGATACGCGTTTTATGGCCTTCATTAATCATAAATAGTTGGGAAGGACTCGTCCCGTCTCCAGATAATTCTTAAGTTTTATTCCGGATCTGATTGGTAATTCCGTGGTTATATTATTCAATGCAAGGCCTATAAAACAATATTAGTATGCAACAGCCTTACGCTGTAAATAGGTTATATGATGTCCTAAGCCTCGTGAAGTAGATGCCCCTTTTGCCCTTATAGGCCTCACTGTTTGGCGAGTCTTGTCAGATCATGGTATTGCTTACGGAAGTTGACCTACGCATTTCTTACGGAAATTGGCTTACGCATTGCTTGCGGAAATTGACTTACGCATTGCTTACGAAAATTGATTTACGCATTGTTTACGGAAATTGATTACGCATTGCTTACGGAAATTTACTTACGCATTGCTTACTGAAATTTACGTATGCATTACCTACTGAAATTTACGTATGCATTACCTACTGAAATTTACGTATGCATTACCTACTGAAATTTACGTATGCATTACCTACGGAAATTTACGTATGCATTACCTACTGAAATTTACGTATGCATTACCTACTGAAATTTACGTATGCATTACCTACGGAAATTTACGTATGCATTACCTACGGAAATTTACGTATGCATTACCTACTGAAATTTACGTATGCATTACCTACGGAAAATTGAATTGCTCATTGCTTCCGAAAATTGACTTAAGCATTGCTTACAGAAATTGAAATTGACTTAAGTATTGCTTTCGAAAATTGACTTAAGCATTGCTTACAGAAATTGACTTAAGTATTGCTTTCGAAAATTGACTTAAGCATTGCTTACGGAAATTGACTTAAGTATTGCTTCCGAAAATTAACTTGAGCATTGCTTACAGTAATTGGATTGCTTATTGCTTCCGAAAATTGACTTAAGCATTGCTTACGGAAATTGACTTAGCTCACAATGATGGTGAGGCTGCAGAAACTGCATGAAACTATGGAGTTCGATCATATCTTGAACCCCAGTCCAAGAGATCGCTTGGCAGGAACGTTTCCAGTATTGTTAGATAATGTCTCTATTATCAGTTGAAACGTGATATGGAGTTATAGATTGTTCCACTTGTATGTTTGAAGTTTTCTTTTTATGTTCATTATACAGAACTTTCACAGTTTTATAATTTAAATAGAATTAATGAGAGTATATAACAGAACTTGGAAATCTACTTAACTTAACGTAAGTGCTCTCTGCTACTGTTAGAGGATGTATTGCTAACTGCCTTAGCTTCTCTGATTTGTGGAAGGTGTGTGAGTAAAGTATACATCTTTATGTAACCGTATCAAGCCATCTAAATCTTCATTAGCATCTTGTACAAAATATGCTTGATTCATATTCGATATCACGCGTATGTTGGGCAAGTTTTTTATCTATACAAAAAAGGTCGTGTAAGAAGACAAGCAGATAAATGTGTAAAAAAAAAAACTAAGTGGACCTTGATCCATGAACTTTCTGCTTGCGTGATGTTGTCGCAAAAGCACAAAAACTTTTCATGCTTGCGTGATATGTACTGGAAACACGAAAACTTTGACAATGATACAGATAGGCTAGTCTGTGCTTGACAGAACTCACGACTGTGTTAGTTGCCTTCGCGAAAATCGAAGATTTTGCGAGGGGTATGTATTAACCCGTGCCTGTTTGTTTGTTTGTTTCTTTGTACTTGTACACAAAAACTACTGTACCGATTTTGAACAAACTTGGTATTCATATTGGGTATGGTCCAAAGATGAATCTGTAACATTTTGTATAAAGTACATCAAAGTACAAGTACGCAGCAGTACTTTGATTATTATCGCAAACAAGGTTAGAAAATGGTAAATATATTGTTAGTGAACAATATTACGCAAGATCTACTAAACCAGTTTCAAGGAAACTTGGTGAGCGTGTGTGGTATGTATGACCCAAGAACATATCCAGTATTAAATTTTGAAGCGTGTAAACCGAATTACAAGTACGCCGTGGAGTATTGAGTAAAATGAGACAGCTTGGCGTGACGCAGGCATGCTCTTTACCGAGTTTCTCTGTAGTTAATTCTTATTTTGAGTTAAATTTTAGGAATGTAAATTCAAGAGCGAACCTTGAGCAACTACTATCTCCAAAATGATTAAGGAAAGAACACTGTGGCCGTTTCTCTCTAGTTAATTCTTATTTTGAGTTAAATTTTAGGATTATAAATTCAAGAGTGAATCTTGAGCAACTTCTATCTCCAAAATGATTAAGGAAAGAACACTGTGGCCGTGTTGTTTTTAAAACCACCCTCAGCTAATACTTCTCTTTAGCCTTAGAGGATCACCCACTTTTTAGCTTTCTCTATTTCATTTCCTGATTGCTCTCTTCAATCTCACTGTTCAGCTTCTTTTCCACCAATTTCTAAAAGGCTACACCGACCTTATTTAGACCTGAGTGTATTTGAGTCTCGCCAAAAGGTGAGTTTTATCTATATATTTCACTTATGGATTCAAGAGGAGCCCAAATATGCAACAGCGCAAATGCTGCTGCAACGTGGAAGCAATCTGATTGCGGATAGAACTGCAAACTCTTTAACTTTGCAAAATATCAATAAGATTTTGAATTCATTAAGCAATTCCTACAAATGATCCCTGAAGTATGTTTGCGGTAGCCTACTCGAAACGTCTCGAACTGACGTTCTGTCAAACTCGAGTTCGAGACCTGCTCAAGCTATAGACCATTTCTATTAGCGAGGCAGATTTGCACCAACTCGCAGCGGGTGCCCTTTTAGCTCGGAAATGTTTCCTGATCGCCGATTGGTTAGAATTATCTTGTCCAACCAATCATTATCGATGTTAATTGGTTCTGCCATTCATGAGCTTCCTTTAAACCTTTAATGGTTGTAAACAGCCATTGAAGGTCACCCTGACCTGACCCAATGAATGCTAGAATTCGTTAGCTCAGACGCTTTAAATAGAATTAGATTAAACTAGAACAGCACTCAGAGTGCAGACCTCCACCACGGCAGCTTATTTCTTGACCTTGACCTTCGACTCAACTTTCAAAATTAAATCACTTCCACGTCTCAACATTACAATTAATCCCCGAAAGTTTCACTGCTCTAAATTGTGGCCAGGAAGTCTTTCACAAACAGACAAACAGGGGTGAAAAACATAACCTCCTCCCAACTTCATTGGCGGAGGTAATAACAATGAAGTCAGGATTCTTTGTGTGTAGACAAATACAGTAAAATGCTGTTTTTTTTTTTTTTTTTTTCATAGAAGACGAACACCTTAGTTCACAAGTAATGTTTAGACCGGAAGGGTAAGATTGACATCTATTATTATTATTATTATTATTATTATTATTCATGTTTTGTTATTATAATTATTGTTTTTATTATTGTTATCATTATTGTTATTATTATTAATATTACTAGTCAGGTTTTATTATTATAATTATTATTATTATTATTACTAGTCAGGTTTTATTATTATGATTATTATTATTATTATTATTATTATTATTATTCAGGTTTTATTTTGATTATTATCATTATTATTATTATCAATGGTATTATTATTGTTATTATCATTATCATCATTATTATTATCAATGGTATTATTATTATTATTATTCAGATTTGATTGTGGCACTGGGCCACATTGAGGCCTGCTGAGTAAAGCAAAGGAGTCGATTAGTCTATAGTTTACTTCCTGTATATTAATTATACCCAATAAATCACATTCGTCACCTTGGAGGAATGGCACGCTCTATGCAGTTGGCTGAAGTAATTGGCAGGAGAGGCACTAGTTTGCTTTTCTATAGTTTTATTCATTTCCTCGTTTCCTTTCCTCTGTGGGCTATTTTTCCCTGTTGGAGGCATGGGCTTATAGCATCCTGCTTTTCCATGTAGGGTTGTAGCTTGGCTAGTAATAATAATAATAATAACAATAATAATAATTTTATTAATTATTTTCAAGTCGTCTATGATTTTGATGGTTTATGGTTGTGTGTGTGAGAGAGAGAGAGAGAGAGAGAGAGAGAGAGAGAGAGAGAGAGAGAGAGAGAGAGAGAGAGAGAGATAGATTGATTTTGAAGTTCTCTGGCATCCTGACTGAGAGAGAGAGAGAGAGAGAGAGAGAGAGAGAGAGAGAGAGAGAGAGATTGGTTGATTGATTTGAAGTTCTCTGGCATCCTGACAGAGAGAGAGAGAGAGAGAGAGAGAGAGAGAGAGAGAGAGAGAGAGAGAGAGAGAGATTGAAAAGTCAAAACTTGGTCTGACGTGTTTGAAAAATGCTCAATTTTTTTTTTCTGTTTTATGTTGCTGTTTTGTATATTAACTATGATTTAGCACCGATACTATGTCAAAGTTTATTGTGTTTAGCAATATTGTTTTCAGAAATAAGGCAAAGATAATATTTTATTTGGTAATTTTTGTTTAATTTTTTATTTTTTTTAGAACAAAAATTTATGATTTTTTATGCTAATTGATTGGCATTATCAAAATTATTGCTGTATTTTGTTGTATAATTTTTGTTATTGTTATTTATCTGGGATGCAATCTTTTTTTTTATACTTTTTATGGTAATTAATGTAACAACTTTATGATTATGAGTACAATTATTCATAACGATTTGTTATATCTTTTTTCAAATTTTTCATAATGAATGAATGAATTATTCATGTGTATATTTAAATGTAAATCATCAGACATTACATCTCTCAACTTTTTAAATGATTGACCTTGAATTAAGTGACGCCAGGTATATTACGTCTTCTTTTTTTTTTTTTTTTTTTTTTAGGTCAGTGACCTCCAACAATTGGGACAGACCATTCACCTATTTCGCCCCCCCCCCCCCCAAGAAACGTCATCGCAGACTTCCTCATCTTTGTTTATAAACTTCTAAACTTTGCTAGTCAACACAATTAGTTTCGTTGGCCGAGGCACACTTTGCTAAAACTCAGAGAGAGAGAGAGAGAGAGAGAGAGAGAGAGAGAGAGAGAGAGAGAGAGAGAGAGTTGTTTACTTGCAAATTGACTTCAAACTTTCATGGGTAAATTAGAGACATTGCGAAATTGTGAGAATAATTTCAATTAGATTTCATATTGATAGGTATTTATAGATGTTTTGCCAGTAGTTTGTTTGTGTCTGAGAGAGAGAGAGAGGAGAGAGAGAGAGAGAGAGAGAGAGAGAGAGAGAGAGAGAGAGAGAGAGAGAGAGAGAGAGAGAGAGAGTTGTTTACTTGCAAATTGACTTCAAACTTTCATGGGTAAAATAGAGACATTGCGAAATTGTGAGAATAATTTCAATTAGATTTCATATTGATAGGTATTTATAGATGTTTTGCCAGTGGTTTGTTTGTGTCAGAGAGGGAGAGAGAGAGAGAGAGAGAGAGAGAGAGAGAGAGAGAGAGAGAGAGAGAGAGACTTGGCATTAGTTACATGAGCAGGCTCACATTGCTGCTAGAGACGTACTCTTGTTTTATATATTTTCTCACTGTTTATATCAAGTAATCTCTCTCTCTCTCTCTCTCTCTCTCTCTCTCTCTCTCTCTCTCTCTCTCTCTCTGAATCGTGGGAGCGAAGTCAATCCTGATGATTAGAAAGATATATTTTGATAATTGTTACCTATGAGAGTTGAACGTGCTTGAACATTTGCTTTTACTCTAACATAATATTGGATTCTGACTCTGAAGACATTATCTGTTTTCGAGTCTTCATATCTCTCTCTCTCTCTCTCTCTCTCTCTCTCTCTCTCTCTCTCTCTCTCTCTACACCAGTGACCATCACTGTTGTGGTACCAGATAATATCTAATAATACAGTAATCTCTCTCTCTCTCTCTCTCTCTCTCTCTCTCTCTCTCTCTCTCTCTCTCTCTCTCTCTCTCTCTCGTATACTGGCTGGACAAGCAGCTTTTAACCCTAAGTATTAGTTTGTTCTTATTGAAGAATATATGACGTGAAGGCTAACACCAGAAGGACCAGACCACTTTTCTTTGGCTTATGAAGCACTTTAGTTTATAAAGTATTACTACGATATTGGTAGCGTCTTTAGCTACTAATATCTTTTAAACGTTTAATTATATTTTATATCGTTGTACGAATAAAAAAAAAAAGAGTATTTGAAGCCATTATAATTTGAAATTTGTCTTACATAACTTTTTTTTTTTTGGAGGTTTTCGGATATAGTTTTTATAAATTGTTCTCTATTGGAAAGTAAAAATTTGAAACTGTGGACATATGGTGTATATTCATATATGAAAATGTACAATAAATAACTTGGAAAATACAATTTCAAAATATAATTCTTTTACCTACAGAATTAAAATTACTAGACAATATTTATGTTAGAGAAGTACTCGTGAAGACTTCTTAAAAAAATAGAAATAATAATAATAATAAAATAAGGACAACGGAGATCTGTCCGAATTTCAAGTCCTCGTAAGCATAGTGCTGTTAGGAGCTACTCACGAGAATCGTTTTAACAGCTTGGAGCTGAAGGCCAAGGATATCTTCTTGTCGGTATTTTTCTTTATACCGTTTTAATACGGTATAGTTTTTTCTCCTAATACCTTCTCCTGTATTTTTATAGAGCCTTCTAAATTTCCCGTGTAGAGCCGATTTAGCTGCGTAAGAGTGGTGATAATGATAATGATATTAAATGTGTTGTCCAGGCTGACATGAGTCTTTTTATTGTTTATATATGACATATCTGTTTTTGACGTTGTTAATAGTTTGTATAGGACATATCTGTTTTGACGCTGTTACTGTTTTTAAAATGAGATATTGTTAATTTATTCTCATCATTTATTCATTTCCTTATTTTCTTTCCTCACTGGGCTATTTTTCCCAGTTGGAGCCCTCGGGCTTATAGCATCTTGCTTTT
>NC_090740.1:120203569-120208889 GCF_036898095.1 Palaemon carinicauda | reverse complement strand
TATACTGCCAGTTGCTCACTTCGGCGAAAAAGCGTTTATATTCACGAACTGGCAACTTTCTCGCGACTTTTATTTTTTTTTATCCTTCCCTAGGTGGTATTTGTCGCTATCCCCTTTCCACACCCGACCTTTCGTTTCTGCTTAATTGTCTTTTATGGATATCTTTGATTATACCATAATGATTATTATCAATAACAAATAACAACAGATGTGTAGATCTCTTGCATACTTCGTTTGCCTTCTCTACGATGATAATGTATGTGCTATTAAACATTCCATTATTCCTTCGAATAATTTTCATCATATTTGGAATGCAACAAAATACGAATTACAGTCATGCATTTCCTTCACTATCTAAGCTCGATATAATAATATCTAAATGACTTTTAGTGTCTGATGGAGGGCGAGAAATAAAACCCTAAAAGTAAAAAGTAATATCGAATATTAGCCACCTGTTACTCGCCTCACTCAAAGCAGCAAACAGAATAAGCCTACTTGTTATTAGAGTTCTCTTGCTTGAGGGTACACTCGGGCACACTATTCTATCTTCTTCCTCTTTCTCTTGTTTTGTTAAAGTTTTTATAGTTTATATATGAGATATTTAGTTTAATGTTACTGTTCTTAAAATATTTTTTTTTTCATTGTTTCCTTTCCTCACTGAGCTATATTCCCTGTTGGAGCCACTGGGCTTATTGCATCCTGCTTTTCCAACTAGGGTTGTAGCTTAGCTAGTAATAATAATAATAATAATAATAATAATAATAATAATAATAATATGACGTCCTAAAGAAACATTATTCTTGATAAAAAATAATGATTTGGTCATCAAAATTTATTCCTTTGATAGAATATGTTATAAAAACATCTTATGTTGACGGTTTCGATATATTTTGAAAATAAATATAACTAATTTCCTTAAAATGTAATTTCATGAAAATTAGGTTTATAGTCTTTCGAACAGCAACGCACAAGTCCTCAGAACTCCTCTCGTTGGTACATTCCAGTCCTCTGATTGGCTATAAATTCTTCAGCTGTGGTTGGTTGTTGCCTTTGTTTACTATAGCTTCACACAAACACATGTAACATCGTAACCAAAGAGCAATTATTCCTTCTAATAATTTACCTTAAACTTGAAATGAAACAAAATACGAATTACAGTCATTTACAGTAGTTCCTTCACTATTATAGCCTCGATAAAATTATAGCATTTACTTGAATGTCGAAAATTAGCCATCTGCTACTCAATGCCTCACTTAAACCAGCAAACAGAATTCATCAGTCATTAAGACAAGCTTAGAAGTTTATCCAACTCCTTATGACGTCACAAAGACGCATTTTTCTTAGAAATAATTATTTGGTAATTAGAATGTCTCTCCCTGAAAAAAAATATGTTAATAAAAAAAACATCGTAATAGTGACTGTTTCTATATACTGAAAACAAAAACAAAATCTTTGGGTCCAACAACATCTCATAAACCTCCGGAACTCTCTCTCTCTCTCTCTCTCTCTCTCTCTCTCTCTCTCTCTCTCTCTCTCTCTCTCACATGACGTGCATTCCAGTCCTCTGATTGGCTGTATCTTCTCAGCTGTGATTGGTTATTACCTTTGTTTACAAATGCACAAATACACAGCTAACGTCGTAGCCAGATCCCAGTTAATCATTCCTTTGAAAATGACGTATTTATCAAGCTAAAACATTTGAACAAGATCCATCCTCTATTTTATCAATAAATTGGTATTATTTTCAGGTTATTTTCATAAAGTTTATAATTTCTAAGACCTAATTAATCAGCAATAAGTATAGGCATTTTACCTATACCCACTCGACTTCATAGGCATTTTACCTATACCTACTCGACTTCATTCATAAAACTGGAGATTGTATGACGTCACATACAACCATCAATCACAACAGAGGACAAATCAGCCAATGAGACGCCAGATATTTCCCGCTAAGGAAACGCATAAGGTGAGAGGGTTCCTCTGAATTAATGGCTGCTATTGACAAACGAGTCAAATTCACACAAAATATCTTGTTCAAATGTTTTTTTTTTTTAATCCTAAATGATATTCAAGATCCATTTTATAAAATGATTGTTTTGAGCTTGTTTCCATAGAATTTGTAGTTTATAAGTCATCATTTACGTATACTGCTGGTATTTTCCCAAAACCCTTTATGACACTACATTCCCTATTAAACATATATGATTTGGTAATCATCTGTTCAATTACATTAAACTTGAAATGTAACAAAATAAGAATTAAAGTTACGTAGTTATTTCACTATTTAAGCTCGATATAATAACAGCTCACTCAAAGTAGCTAAGAGAAGCAAAGACAGCTGTAAAATTCATCCTACTCATTATGACGTCACAACGACGTATCTCTGAATAAAAATAATGATTTTAGTAATCAGAATCCATTCCTCTCATAAAGTGATAGTAAAACATCTTATAAAGGTGTATTTCTTTATATTTTGAAGAAAATATATCTTTAATTCCCTTAAAACCAAAACAAAATTCTTCAGTTCCGTCCCACATCATAGATAGCTAGAGCGTTTAAAGCTATTTTATTGAAATTCTGACAGGTTTCTCGAACAAGCAACCCATAATTCCTCGGAACTGTCTCTTGGCGGGATATTCCAGTCCTCTGGTTGGCTATAACTTCCTCAACTGTGATTGGTCGTTGCCTTCGCTTACTACGACTTAACAGACGCAGTCACGCACATTTATCATCGTAGCCAGAGTAAAGTCAAGCATGCCTTCGAGTTGGACGTATTTATCCAAGCTGTACCCTTCAAAAAGATCTATTATCTATTTATTATGAAACTAAATACTATTTAAAGCTTATTTCCATGAAAATTGTAATTTTTTCAGCCACATTTTATCTATAATAAGAATAGACTTTTCACCCCTACCCAGTTAAAATCATTCACAAAAATTCGACTGCATGACGTCACATACAACCACCAATCAGAGCTGAGAAAGAGCCAGTCTCATTGGCTGGTTCTTTCTCAGCTCTGATTGGTGGTTGTATGTGACGTCATGCAGTCGAATTTTTTTGAATGATTTTAACCGGGTAGGGGTGAAAAGTCTATTCTTATTATAGATAAAATGACTGAAAAATGACAATTTCATAGAAATAAACTTTAAATAGTTATTAGTTTCATAATAAATAGATAATAGATCTTTTTGAAGGGTACAGGTTGGATAAATACGTCAAACTCTAAGGACGTCAGATATTTCCCGCTAAAATTGCATAGGGTGAGAGAGGCTCCCTATGGTTTATGCGTTGCTGTTGGCGAGTCATTTCATTCAAATGCTAAAGGTTTTTTTTATCATGATTCATTTATATATACATATAACGATGAAATTTAAATAACCCAAGAAGGATATTTTCTTATTTCTCATATCTTTTAGATAACATTCAAATGTTTACCAAATAAATTTTCCCTTTGCCTTCAGTGGAGTGAAAAACGCATGTAATATATTTATATCATTTTTATTATCATCATTATTTGTATCATAGTCATTAGGCCCATTATCATCATTTTGAATATATTGGTTGAATATATAAGGTTGAGAATTATATATTGATTTTATTAAAAAAAAATTACCTCAAGTCAGAAGTCAAATGAGAATACAGTACATAGTAAATAGCAATGTATAGGCTCTGTATACACCTGAATATCCTTTTTTATATGATTGTTATGTTATAAACATCATCAAAACAGGTTCAAATACAGAATACAGAAAAAGTGGTCTTATCAGCAGAAAAATTCACTTTTAGAATTTCATTTTCTTACGGCTGAAAGCAATTAAGAAAAAGGCTTCTCGTTTTCTTCTCAGTTTCCATCATAAACTGGAATAACTGAATTGTCGAGAAATCAAAACTGCATCAGCAGAACTGATTGTTGAATAGGCCTACTTGTAAAATGTTCAGTCTTTAACACTCTGTTTCTTAACCAAACCTAACCTAATAAGGTGCACATCTTGACAAACTATTGGTTCACAAATAGGTAGAAAATTCATTTCCTGATGTCGCGATAAAGTTTTAGGTGTAGCCTATAGTAGGCCTATTGTAGACCTACTTGGTGATCAGGGTTAAAACTTTTCTTGTGTACTGTACTGTGTTGTCATGATAGGCTCAGTCACTAACATTCTCAAAAAGTTTGACTTTCACAAATAGTTGAGATCTATAGCCTAGCGTCGGGGTCTGTGAGCCCGTTCAGAGTCAGATGATGTTGTCCTGTATCCCGCATTGACCGTCCCCGGGATGTCTTTTGTCCCATATTTTCAATATTAAAAAAAAAAAATTACAATACACTAGTAGAATTTTAGTTATTATATCCCTCAAAGCTACAAAATACGCTTGATTGTAATATTGTAATGCTTTGACACATGTAATGAATAGCTGTTTGTAACAGAATCTACAATGAACGCACTTTAAAACAAGTTAAATGAAGCAGGTCATGGACAATCTGGACCCAGCCAAGAACTTCGCGCTGCACCACTGCCCGCGTAACTTCACTTCAGTAGTGAAGTTCATTTAACTCTCCAATCTAGGTGTCCCTCATTTTAATCTTAAAAATCTGTTCCCCACAGTGCTATTAACTTTCATGATTATAAAATACAGATTTTCATGCAATCATTCAGAAGAGCATTATTAAGTTCTATCACATGGCATCACGTAATTCATTTTATTTTAGTTTTCTAAGTACGAAAACATGAGCAGGCCTACTGAAATTAATAATTCTTACCTTTCTTTTATTAAAAAAAAGTGAATTTCAACGTTAAAACACAAGAGAAGATTGTTAAAATGGACTTCGTCATTTTATTGATCCAATATTTATAGTGACAGCCCCAGATGTGTTAAAAACGAGAAAAAAATTACCATACTCAGGAATGAATGGAAACAAACACCCGGATCCCCTATACACACAAACACACAAACACACACACACACATATATATATATGTATATATATATATATATATATATATATATATATATATATATATATATATATACAGTATATACCCTCATACCACACATGTTTACTAAGTGCTTCCCAAGGACAAGAAACCAAAGGTAAAAGAAAGCTAGCGATGGGATGGAGAGCTTTTGATAAACAAAATCAGATTATGAAACGTAAAATGCCCCTTTCTCTAAAAAGTAAAAAAAAATAATAGATGATCCTACCAGTATTAACTTGTACATCAGAAACTTGGTACCTTACTAAAGCCTTGGAACATGAGATAGTTACAACCCAAAGAGCAATAGAAAGAATAAAGATGAGAATAATGCTAAGAGACAGAAA
>NC_090740.1:120191069-120196069 GCF_036898095.1 Palaemon carinicauda | reverse complement strand
CGTAGCCTTCAGTAGGTAGCCTACGGCCTGCATTATTGCAAGAGACCGTGTTTGACCGCAAGGGCCTGGTAATCTGCAACAGCAACGACGTAGGTAGCTGATGCAGCTGGTCAGTGGTTACTTACCCAGTGGTAAGGGTAGAAGAGACTGTATATGTATGGTAAGCAGCTCATCCTTGCCTAGATTCTTGGACATGATGTGTCTTATCATACTAGTTGTATTTTTAGCTTTATTTCAGAAGCAGGTCTTCTGAAAGATATTATCTTTTAAAATGACATCTTTGCTTTTATGGTTTTAATTGAATGTTCTTTTTTTTTTTTGTCTTTTATTTACAATAAATGAACAGCAACAACGTAGGTAGCTGATGCAGTTGGTTAGTAGTTACTTGACCAGTGGTAAGGGTAGAAGAGACTGTTTATGTATAGGTAAGCAGCTCATCCTTGCCAAGATTCTTGAACATGATGTGTCTTACCATGCTAGTGGTATTTTTAGCTTTATTTCAGAAGCAGGTCTTCTGAAAGATATTATCTTTTAAAATGACATCTTTGCTTTTATGGTTTTAATTGAATGTTCTTTTTTTTGTCTTTTATTTACAATAAATGAACAGCAACAACGTAGGTAGCTGATGCAGTTGGTTAGTAGTTACTTGACCAGTGGTAAGGGTAGAAGAGACTGTTTATGTATAGGTAAGCAGCTCATCCTTGCCAAGATTCTTGAACATGATGTGTCTTACCATGCTAGTGGTATTTTTAGCTTTATTTCAGAAGCAGGTCTTCTGAAAGATATTATCTTTTAAAATGACATCTTTGCTTTTATGGTTTTAATTGAATGTTCTTTTTTTTTTTGTCTTTTATTTACAATAAATGAACAGCAACAACGTAGGTAGCTGATGCAGTTGGTTAGTAGTTACTTGACCAGTGGTAAGGGTAGAAGAGACTGTTTATGTATAGGTAAGCAGCTCATCCTTGCCAAGATTCTTGAACATGATGTGTCTTACCATGCTAGTGGTATTTTTAGCTTTATTTCAGAAGCAGGTCTTCTGAAAGATATCTTTTAAAGTGACATCTTTGCTTTTATGGTTTTAATTGAATATTCTTTTATTCTTTATTTATAATACACGGTATCGGCGTCAATGGCCTTCGATGTCAGGATGCCAGAAAACCTCACATCAATTAATCAGAAAACTAATCAATGTTTACTAGTCTTGGATAGTCTCATGGTCTCTAACTGGGCTTTTCGCTGTCTTGGGTTAAAGTTCTCTTGATTGAGGGTTCACTCAAGCAAAATTTTCTGTCAATTTGCTTGTCTTGTTCTTTCTTTTTCCTTTGCAAGCAATGATGGTCAGGCTTAGTAGAAGAGCCAAGGATACCTAGTGGTTTATCAAGACATTGTCTTATCGTTATTTTTTTCTTTATGTTTATCCGTCATATCCATCTATACTGCCCTTGTCTCTGTATATGGTCATAATCATATTGCTATTGATATTTTTCATTCATAGTTTATTCTTTACTTCTTTATTTTTCCACACTGAATACCTTATTAGGGCCTCTGGATTGTAGCATTCTACTTTTTCCAACCAAGCTTGCAGTTTGGTTTGTGATGCTAATGTCAATTCAAGGCTTAGGGAAACAGGTGTACAACTAAACTTATATGTCAGTAAATCAGTCCAAATTGAATGCCTAACTGTCTATCAATTTTTTGATTTTCAGTGCAAAGGCAAGTCTGGTAACCATTGAGCTGAGGAATCACACAAGCCTACACATTTTTACTGTGCAATTACCAGTTCAACCCAATCTCAGGTCTTCTAGATTGAACTGAGGTATGACCCTATTACTGCCCACCCTTGTGACCTAGGGATGGATGGTACAGAGGCTTGAATCGAAGTGACCCTTGCTCGTCTGAACACCAGTCCTACCAGCTGCCCAGCAGCAAATGGGTACCAGAATCCGTCCGGAAACAAGGTCCAGGCAATGTGTGTGTGTGTGTGTGTGTGTGTGTCTGTGCAGAATCTGGGTGGTTTAAAGTAAGGGGAAGCTAGATAACTGCAGAGAAATATACCAAGGGGTTATTATTTCTGTCAGCACCTCGTCAATGAAAGTGCACATTGCATGGTCTACAAAAATTGCACAGCAACTAGCATAAAATATACTGTTCTTCCTATGAACAACTAGGTGAACAGTTAAGAGAGAAAAATATAAATGAATTAACCTGCTAAATATTAATCATTATGATTAGTAACATGACATAAGCATAAATATGGAAATGGAAAGAGGACAATCCATTAAAATCCATAATTTCTCTACCTTTATCTTTGGAAGCTATTACTGTTAATAGAGGGTTGTGGTGGCCGATGTGGTAACATCCTTGACTGGTCAACGCCAGACTGGAGTTCGAGTCCCACTCAAACTCGTTAGTTTCTTTGGTTGCTGCAACCTCACCATCCTTGTGGGCTAAGGATAAGGGGTTTTGGGGGAGCCTATAGGTCTATCTGTCGAGTCATCAGCAGCCATTGCTTGGTCCGCCCTGATTCCAGCTTGAATGGAGAGGAAGCTTGGTCGTTGATCATATGGTATATATGGTCAGTCTCTAGGACATTGTCCTGCTTGATAGGGCAATGTCAGTGTCCTTTACCTCTGCCATTTATGAGCGGCTTTTAAACCTTCAATAGTGAAGGGCAGTCAACAACGAACCTCAATTTGCTGAATCATGAAAGAACATCAGCATATAAAAACTACTTAGCCATGACCAACCTCATCTTATACCACACATTACTTTTGGGAGACGAACCAATAGATAGATAATTTGAAACTAATCTTTCTCACGCTACCCCACGGTCTAGATATACCTAGACCGAGGGGCGCCCAACGTCCAAGTTTGCTCTCCTTGGTACGTGGGAATACCATTTGGGTGAGATTGGTACCTTTCATGGGAGAGGAGAGGTTGATGGGCCCTTCCCTGGAAGGGGGGGAGGGGGTTTTGCCGGAAGTTGGGGGAAAGAAACGGAAGAGAGCACAAAGAGGTGGTGTATGGGACAGTGGAACTGAATGAGAGGAAACATAGGTGAAGTCTCGACTGGGTATAATTTTCTTTTGAAAAGAAATTGTTAGTGAAGGAGAATATATATTTAATTTGTAAATTATTATTAATATTATTATTATTATTATTATTATTATTATTATTATTATTATCATTATTACCTCCCCCAACGGATTTGGGAGGAGGTTATGTTTTCACCCCTTTTTGCCTGTTTGTCTGTTTGTGAACAACTTCCTGGCCACGATTTTACTCATAGACTAGTGAAACTTTCAGGGATTAATTCTTATGTTGAGACGTGGAAGTGATTCAATTTAGAAAGTCCTAGGTCAAAGGTCAAGGTCAAAGTAGAGCAAAGTGTCGACCAAATTAATCCTAACCTTAACCCATAGTTCGCATATGGTTGTCACACAGACTTCAAATACGTCTACAGTTTAAATTGATTCTGGGAAAGGCAAGCTGGTTTCGAGGAATAAGCTGCAGTGGCGGAGATCTTCCTCAGAGTGTTTTTCTAGTTATTATTATATAATAACTAAAGTATTTGCTTGACCGTGACCTTCACCTTTTACCTTGTCCTTCTAAAACTTAATCATTTCCAGCTTTTTACCTAACAGTTAATCCTTGCTAGTTTCATTACTCTATGGTTAACATTGTGGCCCGGAAACTGTTCATTACTCATAGTCAGTATAGAAAGCAATCTGAATCTTGAAATTGTGTTGTTTAATATATATATATATATATATATATATATATATATATATATATATATATATATATATATATATATATATATATATATATATATATATATCCATCAGCTTGGAACAAAAGTTCAGCCGCAAGATGACGAAATATACCAGAAAAGGTGATCGCCACAACCCTAGACCGTGGTCACAACGCCATTGTAATACTGTCTCCATTATACCGGATGGTATTTACGCTTGAATTGCTTATGAAATGTCACTGCAATTTGCCCAGAATTACTTTTAACGTAAAGGCAATTACGTGAAATACACAGTATTCTAGAAGTTTTATTCCAGCTATGACCAAGCTGTGGAATTATTTTCCTGATCAGGCAGTTTAATCGGTGGCACTTCAAAAGTTCAAACTTGCAGCGAATGTTTTTACATTGAACAGACTGAAAAAAACTCTTTATATTTCATATATGAAAGATTTATTTTAATGCTGTTACTGTTCTTAAGTGTTTTATTTTAGTTGTCAATTTCTATTCATATAGTTTATTTATTTCCTGATTTTTTTCCTCACCTTGCTATTTTGCCCTGTTGGAGCCCTTGGGCTTATAGTATGTCGCTCTCCAAACTAGGGTTGTAGCTTACTATAGCTTATAATAATAATAATAATAATAATAATAATAATAATAATAATAATAATAATAATAATGTGTGATACTATATAAGGACAAAATTTCTTTGATGATTATCATTCAACATTGTTCATATGTTAATTAAAATTTAGTTATATAGTCATTAAGTAATAGCGCTCTTAACAGATGAATTAAATAGCCTTTTATAAGATTAGCAGATAAATCAAATAGCCTTTTATAAGAATAAGAATGTTAAAAAAATAAATTTAAGTTGATGAAAGTACTATTTCTAGATCAAATGGGAGTATCAGCATTGGAAATGATAAGATAATTATAAAGAAATCATTGTATAATAATATGAGGTAATCTATTATGTAAGTCATAAGGAAACACATAATACTGAAATGATAACTAACGCATTCAATTGTGTTTAGTATTGAATATGTATATTTGTTTAAAAGAAAACTTTATTATTATTATTATTATTATTACAACTACTACTTTCTAAGCTACAACCCTAGTTGGAAAAGCCGGATGCTATAAGCCTAATGGTTCAACAGGGAAAATAGCCCAGTGAGGATAGGAAATAAGGAAAAACTACAAGAAGTTTGAGAACAATAATAAAAACGAGTCAACTTTCTTT
>NC_090740.1:120158569-120181069 GCF_036898095.1 Palaemon carinicauda | reverse complement strand
ATATATATATATATATTTATATATATATATATATATATATACATAGGTGTAGGAGGAGACGATACACACATACACACACATATATATATATGTATGTATATATATGTGTGTGTGTGTCTATACACACATACACACATATATATATATACATACATATATATGTATATATATATATATATATACATATATATGCATATATATATATATATATATATACATATATATATATACACATATACATATTACCTGCTATTCTGAAATGGCTGATATACCACATATGGAATAAAATCTGAATGACATTTGCCTGCGGTAATTAAAATTCCAGGACATTGCCATGTCTCATCATCTTGTGACGAGATGAAAATCAGTCAAATAAACTGTTCTGTCCTCCCCAAATTTTGAAGCTTCAGTTCATAACAGGATTTTATAACGTCTTGATTATTGTAAACAATATAAAGTTATAAACAGTTGAAAATGTTCCAGTCTTTCAGTTGAAAGATGTAAATTGATGTAGGAAGACTCTACCTATGGTAAGCAGCTCTTCTAGAAGAAGGACACTCCAAAAGCAAACCATTGTTTTATGGTCTTGGGTAGTGCCATAGCCTCTGTACCATGGTCTTCCACTGTCTTGGGTTAGAGTTCTCTTGCTTGAGGGTACACTCGGGAACACTATTCTATCTTGTTGCTATTCCTCTTGTTATTTTCAAGTTTTTATAGTTTATATATGAAATATCTATTTCAGTGTTGTTATTGTTCTTCAACTTCTTGTAGTTTTCCTTATATCCTTTCCTCACTGGGCTATTTTCCCTGTTGGAACCCTTGGGCTTATAGCATCCTGCTTTTTCAACTAGGGTTGTAGCTTAGCAAGTAATAATAATAATAATAATAATAATAATAATAATAATAACAATAATAATAACAATAATTGAAAGCTCAACAGCTGTTGTCGAAGATCAGCTGATTTTAAATCACTTGATTTGGTTCTACCCAACAGACTTAGATCATTGGGGCCCAGTGCAGCTCAGGAAAGATTTCTAGTCTGGTGGCATTTTGTAATTATTGAAATTATCAAAAATTATGATTTCTTTTTTGAAATTATTGGAAATCCTCATTTCTTTTTGAAATTATTAAAAATCCTCATTTATTTTGAAATTATTAAAAATCCTCATTTCTTTTGGAAATTATTAAATTATTAAAAATTAAAATTTCTTTTTGAAATTATTAAAAATCCTCATTTCTTTTTGAAATTATTAAATTATCAAAAATATTAATTTCTTTTTGAAATTATTAAAAATCGTCATTTCTTTTTGAAATTATTAATTATTATTTATAAAATTATCATTATTATTGAAATTATTAATCATTATTTATAAAATTATCATTATTATTGAAATTATTAATAATCATCATTTCTTTTTGAAATTTTCAAATATTTTTTTAAATTATCATTATTATTGAAATGATTAAAACAATAATATTCATAATTACTGTTACTGGAATGATTATTATTATTATTATTATTATTATGAATGACAATTTTAGATATAAGTTAGTGAATGATTAGAAATTTAGAATACGTTTGTATCATTAGGCTTAATACAAAAGTTCCAACATTTATTTTTCCTTCACTATCAGTCCCTATATCTTTTATTTTCCCTAGGGCGTTGTCATGTAATTAAATTCAACGTATCCATGTACAGGACACTAAGTATACATTGCAGAGACCTGCAATGTATGAGGTAGATGAGTAATCATTTCGTTTTAAAACTAAAAAAAAACCGGAAGTTGAAGTTCAAGTGTTTAACCTATTTTAACCTAGATTTTAATAAAATACTGGTTTAGATTTATTTTAATTTCAATCTGAAATAAAATACTATGACATAACCACATAAAATACTACGGAACATACATATCAAAAGGAAAAAAAAAATGAAAGAATAACTATTAAATCAAAAAAAAAAAAGAAAATATAAAATAACCGATGGCAACTCATGACTCGCATGAGTGACGTCACTGAATAGGTGAGTTTTTATTGGGTGAAATGTGCCGGAACTGTTTTTTTTTTTTTTTTCTTTTTTATTAATTATGCTTTCCTGACATGAAATATCATTCATGTCACTTCGTATGATTAATGAAAGTAATGAACGATGTTCAGAATATTATTATTATTATTATTATTATTATTATTATTATTATTATTATTATTATTATCCTGTTTTACTAATATTGTTATTATTATTATTATTATTATTATTATTATTATTATTATTATTATTGTTGTTGTTGTAGTTGTTGTTGTTATCATTACTGTTATTACAAGCTCAGCTATAACTATAGTTGGAAAAGCTAGATGCTATATACCCAAGCGCTATTGCAGGAAAAAATAGCCCAGTGAGGAAAGGAAACAAGGAAATAAATAAACTACAAGAGAAGTAATAAACAATCAAATAAAAATATTTTAAAAACATTAATAAGATTAAATTAGATCTTCCATATATAAACTATAAAAACTTCAAATAAAAACATTCATATGTTCCCTCATTAAAATATTAATTTATTCGTAATACAAATATTAATTTAAAGCAATAATGACTAGAGTCAAGATTAGAGAGAATGAAAATAATAAAGGAAGTTGAAACTTGGCTATAAAGTTTCCGAAATTGGTATAATCATTAAAATATTATTACTACTATTACTTGCTAAGCTACAACCCTAATTGGAAAAGCAGAATGATATAAGCACGGGGGCTCAAACAAGGAAAATAGCCCAGTGAGGAAAGGAAAACAAGGAAAAATAGCCCAGTGAGGAGAGGAAAACAAGGAAAAATAGCCCAGTGAGGAAAGGAAAACAAGGAAAAATAGCCCAGTGAGGAAAGGAAAACATGGAAAAATAGCCCAGTGAGGAAAGGAAAACAAGGAAAAATAGCCCAGTGAGGAAAGGAAGAAATGGAAAAATAGCCCAGTGAGGAAAGGAAAACAAGGAAAAATAGCCCAGTGAGGAAAGGAAATAAGGAAACTACAAGAAAAGTAATTAATAATTAATAAAAAAATATATTATTATTATTATTATTATTATTATTATTATTATTATTATTATTACTTGCTAAGCTACAACCCTAGTTGGAAAAGCAGAATGATATAAGCACGGGGGCTCAAACAAGGAAAATAGCCCAGTGAGGAAAGGAAAACAAGGAAAAATAGCCCAGTGAGGAGAGGAAAACAAGGAAAAATAGCCCAGTGAGGAAAGGAAAACAAGGAAAAATAGCCCAGTGAGGAAAGGAAAACATGGAAAAATAGCCCAGTGAGGAAAGGAAGAAATGGAAAAATAGCCCAGTGAGGAAAGGAAAACAAGGAAAAATAGCCCAGTGAGGAAAGGAAATAAGGAAACTACAAGAAAAGTAATTAATAATTAATAAAAAAATATATTATTATTATTATTATTATTATTATTATTATTATTATTATTACTTGCTAAGCTACAACCCTAGTTGGAAAAGCAGAATGATATAAGCACGGGGGCTCAAACAAGGAAAATAGCCCAGTGAGGAAAGGAAAACAAGGAAAAATAGCCCAGTGAGGAGAGGAAAACAAGGAAAAATAGCCCAGTGAGGAAAGGAAAACAAGGAAAAATAGCCCAGTGAGGAAAGGAAAACATGGAAAAATAGCCCAGTGAGGAAAGGAAAACAAGGAAAAATAGCCCAGTGAGGAAAGGAAGAAATGGAAAAATAGCCCAGGGAGGAAAGGAAAACAAGGAAAAATAGCCCAGTGAGGAAAGGAAGAAATGGAAAAATAGCCCAGTGAGGAAAGGAAAACAAGGAAAAATAGCCCAGTGAGGAAAGGAAATAAGGAAACTACAAGAAAAGTAATTAATAATTAATAAAAAAATATATTATTATTATTATTATTATTATTATTATTATTACTTGCTAAGCTACAACCCTAGTTGGAAAAGCAGGATGGTATAAGCCCAGGGGCCCCAAACAGGAAAAATAGCCCAGTGAGAAAGGAAACAAGGAAAAATAAAATATTTAAGAACATTAATAACAATAAAATAAATATTTCCTATATAAATAAAAAAGATAAAAATATAAGCTTCGTCATGTGATGTAGCTATTTCCTCTTTCTTCTTTTTCAAAAGCTCCTGATGAGGAAGTATCAACAGTTTTTATTCCCCACGACAAGAATCCACAAATGGAAGCTGTGTAAAGTTAAGTTCATCCCTTTTTGAGGTCTTATTTTCTTATTTTCTACTCCTTTAGTCCTTACTTTGTGCACACAGTGACACAAGGACAGAAGACGTGGGTTCATGGCCACTTAACCTAAATAAAATCAAGTGATGTGGTCAGAAATGCTACTATTCACAGAGAGAACCTGCTAGTTGCGTTTCTAAGTTATCCTACGCTAATGGAAAACCGTCTTTCTTTAAAATAAGATATGTGTTACTATTTTAAGTTTGCAATCAATTTACTATCTTCCTATATTGAAAAAGATAAGCCAATCAATACTTTTGCCAGAATACTATTTAAAATCAATGGATTTTTATGAAAATATTTATATTCTTTTCATACAACTTTAATATTACACTCGAGAGCGAAGCTGAACGTGACCACCACCGAGCTCAGATGGACGTTACATGAGATAAATATGCAAGAATCTAGACCAATTACCTATTTCTCTCTTTTAACCTCCTGCCCTAGTCCTTTCCTTCCTCTTTTTATTCTTCATTCATGAGAATTCTTACTGACCATCATTCATGAAGTCCCCCATCAAACAATTTGCCGACACGAAAGGAAGAAAAAGTTTGAGAACAACGAAAGGACAAAAGGACGTATTTGAGTCGTTACCGAATAATTAAAGAATTAGGCCAATGTTTCTCCCAAGTTGGGTTTTATTTCGTAAATCGTGAATTTTCGATTTCCGGACATTCAAGTTGTTCTTTTTTAAGAGACTGTACAGAGTAGACTACAGAGTAGACTGTACAGAGTAAACTACAGAGTAGACTGTACAGAGTAAACTACAGAGTAGACTGTACAGAGTAGTTGACTCTGCTACAAACTACGGTACAGAGTGCGTGAGTAGGCGGCTACTTGCGTGCAATTTAGCTCGAGCGTTTGAAGTGCATTTCCTCATTTCGTTTTATCCCTGAGTAAAATTATATTAAATTCCAAGATTAAGGTTATAGCAACATATAATAATGGTGATGTTTTAAGATGAAAATTGAATGATAAACCGTAAAAGCGAAAGGATATAATAATGATTTAGAATTTTTTTTTATTTGCATACATTTGAATTTGGAATGGGGAACTAAAATTCTCTCTCTCTCTCTCTCTCTCTCTCTCTCTCTCTCTCTCTCTCTCTCTCTCTCTCTCTCTCTCTCTCTCTCTCTCTCTCTGTCTCTCTCTCTCTCTCTCTCTCTCTCTCTCTCTCTCTCTCTCTCATTTTTTTATTTGTATACATTTGAATTTGGAATGGGGAACTAAAACTCTCTCTCTCTCTCTCTCTCTCTCTCTCTCTCTCTCTCTCTCTCTCTCTCAACTCTCTCTCTCTCTCTCTCTCTCTCTCAACCTTGTTATCTTCAATTGCAACTGTGACAAGCGTTCCCTTTCATGTCATGAACAGACTTCCTACTGTAGCTTCCCTTAAATGGACATAAAAAAAGATAAAATATATAATGCTAAAATAACAAACGTAATTGATATAAATTTTTGCAAAGTAATAATAATAATAATAATAATAATAATAATAATAATAATAATAATGATAAACTCTGCTCATTAACTTTCCTATTTTACAATGACCACAGATAAGAAAATAGATAAACAGAAAATTCCATTATTATTATTATTATTATTATTATTATTATTATTATTATTATTATTATTATTATTATTATTATTATTATAATTATTAATAATATTATTATCATTATTATCATTAAAAGAGGGTCTACTACTACTACTACTACTACTACTACTACTACTACTACTACTAATAATAATAATAATCAATAATCATAATAATAATAATGAAAATAATAATAATAATCATCATAATAATAATGATTATAATAATAATAAAAATAATAATAATAATAATAATAATAATAATAATAATAATAATACTAAAAATGAAAATACTAATACTAATAATAATAATAATAATAATAATAATAATAATAATAATAATGGTGATCTTAAAATCAATACAGAGAACAGAAAAAATCCTTCAGTTAAAAACAAGATGCCGGATAAGAAAAGAATGTCATTTTAAACTTCCTTATTTGCCTTAATCTATTCATTCTGATTCCTTAATTCCAATCAATACATGAAGAAAGAATAAACATAAAAATAAGAAAAGATGAAAAATAAAAAATGGACCTTTTTATTCGTTTTAATTTATTCAGTCTGATTCCATAATTCCAATCAATATATGAAGAATAAACATAAAGATAAAAAAAGATAAAAAATAAACAATGAACCTTTTTATACGTCTTAATTTATTCATTCTGATTCCTTAATTCCAATCAATATATGAAGAAAGAATAAACATAAAGATAAGAGAAGATAAAATATAAACCATGCACCTTTTTATGTCTTGATTTATTCATTCTGATTCCATAATTCTAATCAATATACGAAGAAAGAATAAACATATAGAAAATGAAAATAGAAAAAATAAACATGCAAAATGAGCTCAGGTTTTAAATGGATCTCTTGAATCTAAAGGTACCTTCTGTTAGGACCAATTCAATGCTACTTATTGCCTAATTCGGAATGTCCCTCCTCCCTGGGCCATTATGTGGATGTCGCAGTTGGCTATTGCAATGTGGGAGATGCAGAAGTTGGAAAAAGGGGTAAATGTATTCAAACTTTAGTCAAGTAATTTCTGTACACACATATATACAGATATATAAATACAATGCTATAATCCCAAAGACTCCAACAAGAAAAAATAGCGCAGTGAGGAAAGAAAATAAGGTATTTTGAAATACTAATGTCATCCTCATACCTATTGTATAAAAGATAAAGTAATCAACACTCCAAATAGGATATTGAACTTACATCACCGATAAAAGCCTCTATAATTCTAGAATGATAATATTTCAAGGAAAAATTAGAGAAAATCCAATTTGAAACGAATATACGAAGGTTTAAAGGTCGCTCATGAATGGCAGAGGCAAGGGACAGTGACATTGCCATATTAAGCAGGACAATGCCCTAGAGACTGACCATATTACATATGATCAGCGCCCAAGCCCCCTCTCAACCAAAGCTAGGACCAAGGAGGGCCAGGCAATGGCTGCTGATGACTCAGCAGATAGGCTCCCCCAATCGCCCAACCCTTAGCTCACAAGGACGGTGAGGCTGCAACGATCAGAGGAACTAACGAGTTTGAGGAATGAATGAATCAATGATGAGGAATGAATGAATCAATGATTCATTAAACTCGTTAGTTCCTCTGGTCGTTGCAACCTCAGCACGAGTTTCAGCGGGACTTGAACCCCAGTCTGGCGATCACCGGGCAAGGACGCTACCACCAGGCCACCACGACCTTACTTTATATAAACCAAAAACTATTTATATACACAATGAATCAATTCATGAATCATAATCATTATTATTATTATTACTAGCCAAGCTACAACCCTAGTTGAAAAAGAAAGATGCTATATGCCCAAGGGCTTCAATAGAGAAAAATAGCCCAGGGAGGAAAGGAAATAAGGAAATAAATAAATGATGGGAATAAATTAACAATATATCATTCTAAAAACAGTAACAGCGTCAAAACTGATATGTCCTATATAAACTATTAACAACGCCAAAAACAGATATGTCATATATAAACTATAAAAAGACTCATGTCAGCCTGGTCAACATAAAAACATTTAACGTTATTAACGTCATCCTGGAACTTAATAAAGATTCAGAAACGAGACGAAACGAGTTTTAGGATCAAATAAAAATAATTGGTTTTCAGTTCGTGGTTGTTTGCAAAAAAAGCAAACTGAAATTACTTCCTTCACGAGTGTGTTCTGGAGATATTTCTATTTCTGGTATAGAGTTGACACAGCGAGGACAAACTTGGAAGGCTCTTTTTATTATTATTATTATTATTATTATTATTATTATTATTATTATTATTATCATCATTATTATAATTTCTGTTATTATTATTATTATCATTATTATTATTATTATTATTATTATTATTATTATTATTATTATAATTTCTGTTATTATTATTATTAATATCATTATTATTATTATTATTATTATTATTATTATTATTATTATTATTTTTATTATTAGCATCATTATTATTATTATTATTATTATTATTATTATTATTATTATAATTTCTGTTATCATTATTATTATTAATATTATTATTATTATTAGCATTATTATTATTATTATTATTATTATTACTGTTATTATTATTATTATTATTATTATTATTTGCTAATATATACCCCTAGTTCCGACTAGGGGTATATATTACCAAATAATAATAATAATAATAATAATAATAATAATAATGAAATCTATGATCAAAATAATAATGAAAATAATAATAATAACCATAATAATAATAATGAAAATAATATTAATAACAGAAATTATAATAATAATAATAATAATAATAATAATAATAATAATAATACTAATAATAATAATAATAATAAGGATGCTACAAGCCTAAGGGCTCCAACAAGCAAAATAGCCCACTGAGGAAAGGAAATAAAGATAGAGTAGTGTGCTTGAGTGTACCCTCAAGCAAGTGTTTGAATTATATTTACGCAAATTGGATACTTTTGGATTATATTCTGTTTTGAGGTCTCTAGATATGAGTATTTTGTATACAGATTTAATGAAAGTTGAAACTTACAGCGATTTTTCTTTTTTCATAGTTTATATATAACAAATCTATTTTAACATTGTTAATGGTCTTACGGTATTTTGTGTTATTTGAATATATATCACATGCACTCGTAATTTTATATTGTTTATTCATTACTTGTCAGATACATTTTATTCACTGTTAGAGTCCTTGGACTTATAACATCCTACTTTTCCAACTAAGGTTGTAGCCTACCTAATAATAGTAATAATAATAATAATAAAAAATAATAATAACAATAATAATAATAATAATAATAATAATAATAATAATAATAATAACAACAAAAACAACAACAATAATAATATTAATGATAATAATAATAATTATAATAATAATAATAATAACAACAATAACAACAACAACAACAACAAAAACAAAAACAACAACAACATTAATAATAATAATAATAATAATAATAATAATATCGTGGTAGGAGACCCTCTTTTAGGCAGGTTGAGTTAAAAGTAATGGCTGCATCGGCAGAGTTTATTTTCTTATCCAATTTTTCTATTTTCCGGATAATTCTCTTCTCTAGAGCACTGCAATCAGCCAGCAGACTTGAAAAATTCATCAGTCGGGTGAATGACAAAATCGGGAAGACTTTTCAAGTATATTCTCACAAAATACAAGTAAAACTTTTGGTACAAAATAGTAAAAACTACGACGCGTTTCGAGGATAAGTCCTTCCTCTTCATCAGGTAGAGAGTGAGGTGGTTGCTGCAGTCGGGTGGTATTTATACCCAGGATCAGGATTACAAGTGAAAGGGCTGGAATTTTCATTGGTTTTCATTGGTTGATCGGAGCTGATATGGTATGGTGCCTGATGTACGATGATCTCGGCCGGGAATACCAGTCTGTGACGTCATCGGGGGACCTGAGTTTTGATTGGCTGAGGCGCGCTCTGAGCCAGCCAGGCTGCTCTCCCGCTCAGAAAAGTGTCCCACGTGGCTGAGATCATTTCCTACTTCAGCGTCAAAATTCGGGTTTCTTGATGTATCAATACGACGGCTTGATGGTAACAAAAACATCTCTTGGGTCGTATTAAGGGTGGGTTTATCTCGCTGTATCAGTAGGGCTTCTAGGATGCGTAGGCGTCGACCATCTGGGGCGCTACCAATAATCTTGGTGTTACTGATAATATCAGCTCGACAAATAGGGGTGTTATGTCTTTGTAGGGCATGATTCTTTATAGCCCCTTGCTGTACGTGGCAAGAAATTCTCTTGGAAAGACGCATAGTTGTCATGCCAATATAATTTCCGGGACAACCACGGATAGGGCATTGATATGCATAGACAACATTCGTCTTCTTTAAGAAATCCTGCTCTGGGGGCGCTGGGTTATTCCTCATAATAAGGCTTTTCGTCTTGGCCGTTTGGTAATATATGATGAAGTCCAATTTCTGGGTGTTTTCAGTAGGGGATACATTATTCTTGATGATTTCTTTCATTGCCTTCTCGTCTTGCAGGTAATTCGGATGCATATGTCCTTTGTAAAATAGCTTGATGTTATTGCTACTGTCGATTCTCTCGGCGGGGTCGGGTTCGTACCACTTGTCTACTGCTTTCCTGACTTCCTTTTGGACGTGCTTATTAGAGAATCCATTGTTGACAAGTACTTGGGATATTCGGTCCAGTTCCTTGTGTGTGTCGCACCAGGTGGAACAGTGCGACAGGGCCCTCCTGACATAAGCCTTGATGGTAGAACTCTTATATCGGGTGGGGCACTCACTGTCTCCATTCAAGCACATGCCTAGGTTTGTGGGTTTAGTATACACTGTGGTCCGAAATCCATTCTCCGTCGAGGTGACTAGGACATCCAGGAACGGGAGGCGATTATCTTGGCTGTGTTCGAGGGTGAAACGGAGTACACTATGGTCCTCAAACATCTTCCTCAAAGTCTCGATTTCATCACTTGATCTCGCTTTCACAAAGGTATCGTCTATGTACCTAAAGTACAAAAAGGGGCATTCTACACGGGAGAACACTCTCTCTTCTACAATTCCCATGTAAAAATTCGCGAATAGGACTCCCAGGGGTGAGCCCATCGCTACACCATCCTTCTGTAAGTAGGTATGCCCTCGATGGGTGGTAAAGGGGGCCCTCTTCGTACAGATGGCTAGGAGGGTCCGAAGGGCTGGTTCAGGGATGTTCAGAGATGGTGTAGAGTCGTCCCTATAGACCCTATCTGCGATAAGGTCTATGGTTTCGTCCACAGGCACGTTTGTGAATAAAGACTCTACATCCATCGATGCAATAACTCCATCACACGTAGAGTCCTTAATTTTATCCAGGAATTCAGTGGATGAAGCTACACAGTAACGATTTGGAATGTAGGGCGTCAGGATGGCATTCAGTCGTTTGGCAAGCTGGTAAGTCGGAGTAGGGCATTGACTTATAATGGGGCGTAGGGGGTTGCCCTGCTTGTGGGTTTTCACATTGCCATAAAGGTAGCCCGGCCAGAAATCCCCTGAAATAACTGGTAGGTGCATGGCATTGGTTGCTGCATTCACGGCCTCGATGGTTTTGTTAGCCTCTTTCTTGATTTCTTCGATAGGGTTTCTGGTGAGGCGCACAAATTTTGAGGAATCAGCCAGGATGTCGTCGAGTTTCTTGTGGTATTCCTCTGTGTCAATAAGCACAAAGGCAGCAGTCTTGTCTGCCCTACGAACAGTAACACCAGCAACCTGCTTAAGTTCCTTGGCAGCTGCCTTCATATCCTGGGTGACGATACCACTGGTGTAACGACCCCTCTCAGTGAGGGCCTCAGCAAGAAGCAAGGGCTGGAGGGCATCAGTAGTCCGCAGGGTGCCACGATCTTGAAGGGCGAGGATTGAGTCAAGTAGCAGCTCGACCTCGAGGCGTTTATCAGTGGGCCTTGGTCTGGTCACGTAGTGGCAGTTGAGGCCCATCTTGAGAATTTGTTCCTGTGCAGGAGTCGGGGTATACCCCGAGATATTGATGTACTCCTGGCGTTCCTGTGGTATACGAAGTTTGCCACCGTTGAGGTTGATCAATTTCTTCAGGATGGTGCGGGTCCTCTTCTGCATGTCTCTCTTCTTAAGGATTCGGAGGGCATGGGTAATGTTGTCAGGGTAGTTCAGGTCACCCCCGATGTCCTCGTCCTCTCTCTGTTGGCTGGTAGGGTCGAATTCTGGGTTGTCATCGACATGTTCTCGGGAGTCCTCATCAGGGGCGTCCTCATCTTCGTCAGGGTCGCTGTCAGGTTCAGGAGGGGTGTCTGGATCGGTACTGTCTTCATTCTGCTCTGCTCTTCTTTCCCTGGTGTTGACCCATTCCTCCACGAGACGGGTCCGGAGGGCTGTGAGCTCGTCCTTCAGCGCCTGTTTCTGTTGGAGCTGCCTCTGGAGGAGGCTACGTCTGTAGGCACGGGTACCAGGATCATTTTGGGCCGACGGGTCGAACAGCTGGACTTCGGTATATCGTGGTAGGAGACCCTCTTTTAGGCAGGTTGAGTTAAAAGTAATGGCTGCATCGGCAGAGTTTATTTTCTTATCCAATTTTTCTATTTTCCGGATAATTCTCTTCTCTAGAGCACTGCAATCAGCCAGCAGACTTGAAAAATTCATCAGTCGGGTGAATGACAAAATCGGGAAGACTTTTCAAGTATATTCTCACAAAATACAAGTAAAACTTTTGGTACAAAATAGTAAAAACTACGACGCGTTTCGAGGATAAGTCCTTCCTCTTCATCAGGTAGAGAGTGAGGTGGTTGCTGCAGTCGGGTGGTATTTATACCCAGGATCAGGATTACAAGTGAAAGGGCTGGAATTTTCATTGGTTTTCATTGGTTGATCGGAGCTGATATGGTATGGTGCCTGATGTACGATGATCTCGGCCGGGAATACCAGTCTGTGACGTCATCGGGGGACCTGAGTTTTGATTGGCTGAGGCGCGCTCTGAGCCAGCCAGGCTGCTCTCCCGCTCAGAAAAGTGTCCCACGTGGCTGAGATCATTTCCTACTTCAGCGTCAAAATTCGGGTTTCTTGATGTATCAATACGACGGCTTGATGGTAACAAAAACATCTCTTGGGTCGTATTAAGGGTGGGTTTATCTCGCTGTATCAGTAGGGCTTCTAGGATGCGTAGGCGTCGACCATCTGGGGCGCTACCAATAATCTTGGTGTTACTGATAATATCAGCTCGACAAATAGGGGTGTTATGTCTTTGTAGGGCATGATTCTTTATAGCCCCTTGCTGTACGTGGCAAGAAATTCTCTTGGAAAGACGCATAGTTGTCATGCCAATATAATTTCCGGGACAACCACGGATAGGGCATTGATATGCATAGACAACATTCGTCTTCTTTAAGAAATCCTGCTCTGGGGGCGCTGGGTTATTCCTCATAATAAGGCTTTTCGTCTTGGCCGTTTGGTAATATATGATGAAGTCCAATTTCTGGGTGTTTTCAGTAGGGGATACATTATTCTTGATGATTTCTTTCATTGCCTTCTCGTCTTGCAGGTAATTCGGATGCATATGTCCTTTGTAAAATAGCTTGATGTTATTGCTACTGTCGATTCTCTCGGCGGGGTCGGGTTCGTACCACTTGTCTACTGCTTTCCTGACTTCCTTTTGGACGTGCTTATTAGAGAATCCATTGTTGACAAGTACTTGGGATATTCGGTCCAGTTCCTTGTGTGTGTCGCACCAGGTGGAACAGTGCGACAGGGCCCTCCTGACATAAGCCTTGATGGTAGAACTCTTATATCGGGTGGGGCACTCACTGTCTCCATTCAAGCACATGCCTAGGTTTGTGGGTTTAGTATACACTGTGGTCCGAAATCCATTCTCCGTCGAGGTGACTAGGACATCCAGGAACGGGAGGCGATTATCTTGGCTGTGTTCGAGGGTGAAACGGAGTACACTATGGTCCTCAAACATCTTCCTCAAAGTCTCGATTTCATCACTTGATCTCGCTTTCACAAAGGTATCGTCTATGTACCTAAAGTACAAAAAGGGGCATTCTACACGGGAGAACACTCTCTCTTCTACAATTCCCATGTAAAAATTCGCGAATAGGACTCCCAGGGGTGAGCCCATCGCTACACCATCCTTCTGTAAGTAGGTATGCCCTCGATGGGTGGTAAAGGGGGCCCTCTTCGTACAGATGGCTAGGAGGGTCCGAAGGGCTGGTTCAGGGATGTTCAGAGATGGTGTAGAGTCGTCCCTATAGACCCTATCTGCGATAAGGTCTATGGTTTCGTCCACAGGCACGTTTGTGAATAAAGACTCTACATCCATCGATGCAATAACTCCATCACACGTAGAGTCCTTAATTTTATCCAGGAATTCAGTGGATGAAGCTACACAGTAACGATTTGGAATGTAGGGCGTCAGGATGGCATTCAGTCGTTTGGCAAGCTGGTAAGTCGGAGTAGGGCATTGACTTATAATGGGGCGTAGGGGGGTTGCCCTGCTTGTGGGTTTTCACATTGCCATAAAGGTAGCCCGGCCAGAAATCCCCTGAAATAACTGGTAGGTGCATGGCATTGGTTGCTGCATTCACGGCCTCGATGGTTTTGTTAGCCTCTTTCTTGATTTCTTCGATAGGGTTTCTGGTGAGGCGCACAAATTTGTGCGCCTCACCAGAAACCCTATCGAAGAAATCAAGAAAGAGGCTAACAAAACCATCGAGGCCGTGAATGCAGCAACCAATGCCATGCACCTACCAGTTATTTCAGGGGATTTCTGGCCGGGCTACCTTTATGGCAATGTGAAAACCCACAAGCAGGGCAACCCCCTACGCCCCATTATAAGTCAATGCCCTACTCCGACTTACCAGCTTGCCAAACGACTGAATGCCATCCTGACGCCCTACATTCCAAATCGTTACTGTGTAGCTTCATCCACTGAATTCCTGGATAAAATTAAGGACTCTACGTGTGATGGAGTTATTGCATCGATGGATGTAGAGTCTTTATTCACAAACGTGCCTGTGGACGAAACCATAGACCTTATCGCAGATAGGGTCTATAGGGACGACTCTACACCATCTCTGAACATCCCTGAACCAGCCCTTCGGACCCTCCTAGCCATCTGTACGAAGAGGGCCCCCTTTACCACCCATCGAGGGCATACCTACTTACAGAAGGATGGTGTAGCGATGGGCTCACCCCTGGGAGTCCTATTCGCGAATTTTTACATGGGAATTGTAGAAGAGAGAGTGTTCTCCCGTGTAGAATGCCCCTTTTTGTACTTTAGGTACATAGACGATACCTTTGTGAAAGCGAGATCAAGTGATGAAATCGAGACTTTGAGGAAGATGTTTGAGGACCATAGTGTACTCCGTTTCACCCTCGAACACAGCCAAGATAATCGCCTCCCGTTCCTGGATGTCCTAGTCACCTCGACGGAGAATGGATTTCGGACCACAGTGTATACTAAACCCACAAACCTAGGCATGTGCTTGAATGGAGACAGTGAGTGCCCCACCCGATATAAGAGTTCTACCATCAAGGCTTATGTCAGGAGGGCCCTGTCGCACTGTTCCACCTGGTGCGACACACACAAGGAACTGGACCGAATATCCCAAGTACTTGTCAACAATGGATTCTCTAATAAGCACGTCCAAAAGGAAGTCAGGAAAGCAGTAGACAAGTGGTACGAACCCGACCCCGCCGAGAGAATCGACAGTAGCAATAACATCAAGCTATTTTACAAAGGACATATGCATCCGAATTACCTGCAAGACGAGAAGGCAATGAAAGAAATCATCAAGAATAATGTATCCCCTACTGAAAACACCCAGAAATTGGACTTCATCATATATTACCAAACGGCCAAGACGAAAAGCCTTATTATGAGGAATAACCCAGCGCCCCCAGAGCAGGATTTCTTAAAGAAGACGAATGTTGTCTATGCATATCAATGCCCTATCCGTGGTTGTCCCGGAAATTATATTGGCATGACAACTATGCGTCTTTCCAAGAGAATTTCTTGCCACGTACAGCAAGGGGCTATAAAGAATCATGCCCTACAAAGACATAACACCCCTATTTGTCGAGCTGATATTATCAGTAACACCAAGATTATTGGTAGCGCCCCAGATGGTCGACGCCTACGCATCCTAGAAGCCCTACTGATACAGCGAGATAAACCCACCCTTAATACGACCCAAGAGATGTTTTTGTTACCATCAAGCCGTCGTATTGATACATCAAGAAACCCGAATTTTGACGCTGAAGTAGGAAATGATCTCAGCCACGTGGGACACTTTTCTGAGCGGGAGAGCAGCCTGGCTGGCTCAGAGCGCGCCTCAGCCAATCAAAACTCAGGTCCCCCGATGACGTCACAGACTGGTATTCCCGGCCGAGATCATCGTACATCAGGCACCATACCATATCAGCTCCGATCAACCAATGAAAACCAATGAAAATTCCAGCCCTTTCACTTGTAATCCTGATCCTGGGTATAAATACCACCCGACTGCAGCAACCACCTCACTCTCTACCTGATGAAGAGGAAGGACTTATCCTCGAAACGCGTCGTAGTTTTTACTATTTTGTACCAAAAGTTTTACTTGTATTTTGTGAGAATATACTTGAAAAGTCTTCCCGATTTTGTCATTCACCCGACTGATGAATTTTTCAAGTCTGCTGGCTGATTGCAGTGCTCTAGAGAAGAGAATTATCCGGAAAATAGAAAAATTGGATAAGAAAATAAACTCTGCCGATGCAGCCATTACTTTTAACTCAACCTGCCTAAAAGAGGGTCTCCTACCACGATATACCGAAGTCCAGCTGTTCGACCCGTCGGCCCAAAATGATCCTGGTACCCGTGCCTACAGACGTAGCCTCCTCCAGAGGCAGCTCCAACAGAAACAGGCGCTGAAGGACGAGCTCACAGCCCTCCGGACCCGTCTCGTGGAGGAATGGGTCAACACCAGGGAAAGAAGAGCAGAGCAGAATGAAGACAGTACCGATCCAGACACCCCTCCTGAACCTGACAGCGACCCTGACGAAGATGAGGACGCCCCTGATGAGGACTCCCGAGAACATGTCGATGACAACCCAGAATTCGACCCTACCAGCCAACAGAGAGAGGACGAGGACATCGGGGGTGACCTGAACTACCCTGACAACATTACCCATGCCCTCCGAATCCTTAAGAAGAGAGACATGCAGAAGAGGACCCGCACCATCCTGAAGAAATTGATCAACCTCAACGGTGGCAAACTTCGTATACCACAGGAACGCCAGGAGTACATCAATATCTCGGGGTATACCCCGACTCCTGCACAGGAACAAATTCTCAAGATGGGCCTCAACTGCCACTACGTGACCAGACCAAGGCCCACTGATAAACGCCTCGAGGTCGAGCTGCTACTTGACTCAATCCTCGCCCTTCAAGATCGTGGCACCCTGCGGACTACTGATGCCCTCCAGCCCTTGCTTCTTGCTGAGGCCCTCACTGAGAGGGGTCGTTACACCAGTGGTATCGTCACCCAGGATATGAAGGCAGCTGCCAAGGAACTTAAGCAGGTTGCTGGTGTTACTGTTCGTAGGGCAGACAAGACTGCTGCCTTTGTGCTTATTGACACAGAGGAATACCACAAGAAACTCGACGACATCCTGGCTGATTCCTCAAAATTTGTGCGCCTCACCAGAAACCCTATCGAAGAAATCAAGAAAGAGGCTAACAAAACCATCGAGGCCGTGAATGCAGCAACCAATGCCATGCACCTACCAGTTATTTCAGGGGATTTCTGGCCGGGCTACCTTTATGGCAATGTGAAAACCCACAAGCAGGGCAACCCCCTACGCCCCATTATAAGTCAATGCCCTACTCCGACTTACCAGCTTGCCAAACGACTGAATGCCATCCTGACGCCCTACATTCCAAATCGTTACTGTGTAGCTTCATCCACTGAATTCCTGGATAAAATTAAGGACTCTACGTGTGATGGAGTTATTGCATCGATGGATGTAGAGTCTTTATTCACAAACGTGCCTGTGGACGAAACCATAGACCTTATCGCAGATAGGGTCTATAGGGACGACTCTACACCATCTCTGAACATCCCTGAACCAGCCCTTCGGACCCTCCTAGCCATCTGTACGAAGAGGGCCCCCTTTACCACCCATCGAGGGCATACCTACTTACAGAAGGATGGTGTAGCGATGGGCTCACCCCTGGGAGTCCTATTCGCGAATTTTTACATGGGAATTGTAGAAGAGAGAGTGTTCTCCCGTGTAGAATGCCCCTTTTTGTACTTTAGGTACATAGACGATACCTTTGTGAAAGCGAGATCAAGTGATGAAATCGAGACTTTGAGGAAGATGTTTGAGGACCATAGTGTACTCCGTTTCACCCTCGAACACAGCCAAGATAATCGCCTCCCGTTCCTGGATGTCCTAGTCACCTCGACGGAGAATGGATTTCGGACCACAGTGTATACTAAACCCACAAACCTAGGCATGTGCTTGAATGGAGACAGTGAGTGCCCCACCCGATATAAGAGTTCTACCATCAAGGCTTATGTCAGGAGGGCCCTGTCGCACTGTTCCACCTGGTGCGACACACACAAGGAACTGGACCGAATATCCCAAGTACTTGTCAACAATGGATTCTCTAATAAGCACGTCCAAAAGGAAGTCAGGAAAGCAGTAGACAAGTGGTACGAACCCGACCCCGCCGAGAGAATCGACAGTAGCAATAACATCAAGCTATTTTACAAAGGACATATGCATCCGAATTACCTGCAAGACGAGAAGGCAATGAAAGAAATCATCAAGAATAATGTATCCCCTACTGAAAACACCCAGAAATTGGACTTCATCATATATTACCAAACGGCCAAGACGAAAAGCCTTATTATGAGGAATAACCCAGCGCCCCCAGAGCAGGATTTCTTAAAGAAGACGAATGTTGTCTATGCATATCAATGCCCTATCCGTGGTTGTCCCGGAAATTATATTGGCATGACAACTATGCGTCTTTCCAAGAGAATTTCTTGCCACGTACAGCAAGGGGCTATAAAGAATCATGCCCTACAAAGACATAACACCCCTATTTGTCGAGCTGATATTATCAGTAACACCAAGATTATTGGTAGCGCCCCAGATGGTCGACGCCTACGCATCCTAGAAGCCCTACTGATACAGCGAGATAAACCCACCCTTAATACGACCCAAGAGATGTTTTTGTTACCATCAAGCCGTCGTATTGATACATCAAGAAACCCGAATTTTGACGCTGAAGTAGGAAATGATCTCAGCCACGTGGGACACTTTTCTGAGCGGGAGAGCAGCCTGGCTGGCTCAGAGCGCGCCTCAGCCAATCAAAACTCAGGTCCCCCGATGACGTCACAGACTGGTATTCCCGGCCGAGATCATCGTACATCAGGCACCATACCATATCAGCTCCGATCAACCAATGAAAACCAATGAAAATTCCAGCCCTTTCACTTGTAATCCTGATCCTGGGTATAAATACCACCCGACTGCAGCAACCACCTCACTCTCTACCTGATGAAGAGGAAGGACTTATCCTCGAAACGCGTCGTAGTTTTTACTATTTTGTACCAAAAGTTTTACTTGTATTTTGTGAGAATATACTTGAAAAGTCTTCCCGATTTTGTCATTCACCCGACTGATGAATTTTTCAAGTCTGCTGGCTGATTGCAGTGCTCTAGAGAAGAGAATTATCCGGAAAATAGAAAAATTGGATAAGAAAATAAACTCTGCCGATGCAGCCATTACTTTTAACTCAATAATAATAATAATAATAATAATAATAATAATAATAATAATAATTAGTTTAAATATCTAAAAGGCCTTAGTGTACTGTGATTTTCCACTTAGATATGAAATGAATATTTCTGCGTTAAGTATTTTGGTAATCTAAAATCTGCTGATTATGTTCTCCTTATCTACAGAACAAGACGAGTATCATTGATAACATCACTAGCTTATCAACAGACCCACCATAAGCAATTGTACCCATAACTATTGTATATTTCCTGGTAATATAGTTTTGCATCTAAAAATAGACTTGATATATATATATATATATATATATATATATATACATATATATAATATACATATATATACATATATATATATATATATATATATATATATATATATATATATATACATATACATATACATATATCTATATATATAAATATATATATATATATACATATATACACACACATATATATATATATATATATATATATATATATATATATATATATATATATATATATATGTATATGTATATATATACATATATATATATTCATATATATTTATATACATACATATATATATATATATACATATATATATATATATATTATTTATATATATATATATATATATATATATATATATATATATATATATATATATATACATATTTGTATACATACATATATATATATATATATATATATATATATATATATATATATATATATATATATATATATATTTTATATACATACATATATATATTTATATATATATATATATATATATATATATATATATATATATATATATATATATATATAAATTTGCTTACAATACGAAAGAAAGTTATTTCACTAATCATTTGAAAACCAATAATATTAAATACAAAATTTAGAAATAAGAGTAAAATAAGAGAAATGTATGAAATAGATAATTGATATCCACTCTTTCTTTGAAAGCAAAGGCTATCTGATAGAAAAATGTAAGTGACAGAATAAGAAAATATAAAATATATAAAATATAAAATATATAAAATTTAAATATACATAAATTAAAAGAGGCTAATTTCTTTTAGTTTGAACTAAAAGGATAATTGAATTAACAATAATCAAAGATTAAGAAAAAATATAGAATATGAAGAATAAATGGTAAACTAAATACAGGACAGACATTCAGTATTCCTTGGTGAAGAACATATACTACACAGTATTCTAGAAGTTTTATTCCAGCTGTGACGAAGTTGTGGAATGATCTTCCTAATCGGGTAGTTGAATCAGAAGAACTTCAAAAGTTCAAAGTTGGAGCAAATGTTTTTATGTTGACCAGGCTGACATGAGGCTTTTTATAGTTTATATATGACATATTTGTTTTTGACGTTGTTAATAGTTTATATAGGACATATCTGCTTTGACGTTGTTACTGTTTTTAGAATGATATATTGTTCATTTATTCTCATCGTTTATTTATTTCCTTATTTCCTTTCCTCACTGGACTATTTTTCCCTGTTAAAGCCCTTGGGCTTATAGCATCTTGATTTTTCAGCTAGGGTTGTAGCTTGGCTAGTAGTAGTAGTAATAATAATAATAATAATAATAATAATAATAATAATAATAATAATTTATATAGGACATATCTGTTTTGACGTTGTTAGTGTTTTTATAATGATTTATTGTTAATTTGTTCCCATCATTTATTTATTTCCTTATTTCCTTTCCTCACTGAGCTATTTTTCCCTATTGGAGCCCTTGGGCTTATAGCATCTTGCTTTTCCAACTAGGGTTGTAGCTTGGCTAGTAATAGTGGTAGTAATAATAATAATAATAATAATAATAATAATAATATGTCTAAAACATTGCATGAAATACATAAAATAAGAAAAAAAAAACACTAACCGTAAAATAGAAAGAACATATAAGACACAGGATGTTTATTCAATCTTTACATCTAAAACAGCAGACGGCTAAAAGCATCCACAGCTGCAAGGCCGTGTCTAAGCATGAGCAATGGAGATTAGATTTACTGAAACCATCCAGTGACAATGTTAGTCCACTGCGTAGTCTTCTATGTACTCTCAAAACAGTTCTTTAAAACAGCTCTTCTAGGAGAAAGACACTCCAAAATCAAACCATTGTTCTCTAGTCTTCGGTATTGCCATAGCCTCTGTACCATAGTCTTCCACTGTCTCTTGGGTTAGAGCTCTCTTGCTTGATGGTACACTCGGGCACGCTATTCTATCTAATTTCTCTTCCTCTTGTTTTGTTAAAGTTTTTATAGTTTATGTAGGAAATATTTATTCTAATGATGTTAGTTTTTAAATATTTTATTTTTCCTTGTTTTCTTTCCTCACTGGGCTATTTTACCCGTTGGACCCCCTGGGCTTATAGCCTCCTGCTTTTCCAACTAGGGTTGTGGTTTAGCAAGTAATAATAATAATAATAATAATAATAATAATAATAATCGATTAGGCCACATAAGGTTAATCATTTAAGGTGTAGGACAGTTTTGGGTAAGATGAAAATGACAGGATTAGAAATGAAACTATAAAAGAGATCAATAGAGTGCCATATGTTGATGAGATCATGGTAAGGGGTAGAAGGAGATGGTTTGGGCATGCTCTTCGCTCTCCCCAAGAGAGATTAGTTCACCAAACGTTCAGCTGGGCTCCACAAGGCACTTGAAGAGTTGGAAGACCCAGACTTACATGGCTGAGGACTATGAAGCGCGAGGTAGGAGATGATGAATGAAGAAGTATTGAATTAAAAGCTCAAGATAGAGACGACTGGCGAAATCTAACCGAGGTCCTTTGCGTCAAGAGGCGTAGGAGGAGATGATGATGATGATGATGATGATGATGATAATGAAGATGAAAA
>NC_090740.1:120138569-120146069 GCF_036898095.1 Palaemon carinicauda | reverse complement strand
CGAGTGTAACATCAAGCAAGAGAACTCTAACCCAAGACAGCGGAAAACCAAGATACAGAGGCTATGACATTACCAAAAACTAGAGAACATTGGTTTGATTTTAGTGTCCTTATCCTAGAAATGTATTGTAAGCTAGTTTAAGCCTATTGACAATTGTTACATGTTTGATGGACAGATAAAAATTTGGAGCTTTTGTATGAATGTATACAGCGTCCTTAATTATTTTCATTTTTTTTTTTTTTTTTTTTTTTTTTTGTAATTGTGATCAAGTAGTACCCATATTAGCTGACTGAATTCAAAAGAATGTTTCAACAGATACTTGGTTTGATGTAAAATTATTGTAAATTAATTATTATATCAGAGTTTCTTTAAATATTGTACATTCAAAGAGTCTATCTTGTGGAAGACATGTTGAATGTTGCTTGTGGCTACAACAATTCCTTCACAGAATTTCTAATTCTTATTAAAGTAGAAAAAAAACTATCAGTCATACTCTTGATAGTGATTTTAATAATAGTGTAAGTCCCTCTTCTTATTACATAGATTTTCAGTTCGTTCTTGTCCTCTCTCATTTTTCTATTTTTCGCTTTTTCTATGTAACTGAAACTTTATGCTTAGATGCATGTCTGATTTATTCTAACGTTGTTGCAGATCTTAATATATTCTATACTTTCTCTATTATGTCTCATGTATAGTTTATTAATTATATCTTAATTTCCCTGCAACACTTAGTTGCTTTCCTTGTTGGAGCGCTTAGGCTTGTAGCATCCAACCTTTGTTATTATTATTACTATTATTATTATTATTATTATTATTATTATTATTATTATTATTATTATTATTATTACTTGCTAAGCTACAACCCTAGTTGGAAAAGCAGGATGCTATAAGCCCAGGGTCTCCAACAGGGAAAATAGCCTAGTGAGGAAAAGAAACAAGGAAAATAAAATATTTTAAGAACGGCAACAACACCAAAATAAACATTTCCTATATAAACTATAAAAACTTTAACAAAAACAAAAGGAAGAGAAATAAAATAGAATAGTGTGCTCGAGTGTACCCTCAAGCAAGGTTATGGCTTCTCTAAAAATTCCAATGACTTCCATTAGTTTTACATCATGATATTCAATGCTAGTAAATGTAGCTATGTAATAATGATCTTTGATCAATTCATTGCAATCCCTTGCTTATTTTGGTCTGTTTTCCATTGAACATGTATTATCTTTTCTAAAAGCTGAAAGTATATGAATTCCTTTCTCTTGTATGAATTCGACACCATTGTATATTTATTCTCATTTTCAATCCGTTGACTTCACCAATAAGACCAAGCACTAACGCTAATCAATTCTTTTTACTTTCTCTTTCACGGATGTAATACACATACATGCACACACACATATATGTATATATGTATATATATATATATATATATATATATATATATATATATATATATATATATATACTGTATATAATATATATATACATATATATACTGTATATAATATATATATATATATATATATATATATATATATATATATATATATATAATATATATATATACATATATACTGTATATGATATATATATGTGTATATATATATATATATATATATATATATATATATATATATATATATATATATACATGTATATATATGTCCTACATAAGTATACATATATGTATAAATATGCTGCATACATATATGTGTGCTTGTGTATGTAAAACACTGCTGCTGATTCTATACATATATATATATATATATATATATATATATATATATATATATATATATATATATATATATATATATATATATATATATATATATATATATATATATATAGGTGTGTGTGTGTGTAAAAGACTGCTGTTGATTCTGTGGAAGTTCCCTGCCCAGAGAATTGATCTTCAATTCAGTTGTTCAAATACAAGTCGACTGTGATATTGAAGTTTGAGTTAAAATATTTCCTTTTTCCTTGTTTCCTTTCCTCACTGGGCTATTTTCCCTGTTGGGGCCTCTAGGTTTATAGCATCCTGCTTTTCCAATTAGGGTTGTAGCTTAGCAAGTAATAATAATAATAATAATAATAATAATAATAATAATAATGAACAAATGAAAACAGAATGCAAACAAATTAACTCAGCTATTAACTGATAAATATAAGACAACTAATTCCCCTCTTAAAGTGACACGTAGTCCGAACGCAGTTGGCAAGTAGAAGCAAACGGGTGCTAAGGCGAAGACAGAATAATTGACATCAGGATCTCCCGTCTTGCCAATCCTCGGTTCAAGGAAATAAGAACAAATGTCTAATGCCTGCGAATTTAGGTCGACTACGCCTCCTGGTAATGTTTCTCTAACGTCAACTACGCTTCATGGTAATGTTTCTCCAACGTCAAATCAGATTCCTGGTAATGTTTCTCCAAGATCGACTCCGCTTCCTGGTAATGTTTCTCCAACGTCGAATCTGCTTCCTGGTATTATTTCTCCAACGTCGAATCCGCTTCCTGGTAATGTTTCTCCAAGATCTACTATGCTTCCTGGTAATGTTTCTCCAACGTCGACTCCGCTTCCTGGTAATGTTTCTCCAACGTCGAATCCGCTTCCCGGTAATGTTTCTCCAACGTCGACTCCGCTTCCTGGTAATGTTTCTCCAACGTCAATTTTGCTTCCTGGTAATGTTTCTCCAACGTCGACTCTGCCTCCTGGTAATGTTTCTCCAACGTCGACTCCGTTTCCTGGTAATGTTTCTATAACGTCAACTCCGCCTCCTGGTAATGTTTCTCCAACGTTGACTTCGCCTCCTGGTAATGTTTCTCCAACACTGACTCCGCTTCCTGGTAATGTTTCTCCAACATCGACTACGCTTCCTGGTAATGTTTCTCTAACGCACACTCCGCATCCTGGTAATGTTTCTCCAACGTCGACTAAGCATCCTGGTAATGTTTCTTCAACGTTGACTCCACCTCCTGGTAATATTTCTCCAACGTTGACTCCGCCTCCTTGTAATGTTTCTCCAACGTCGACTACGCTTCCTAGTAATGTTTCTCCAAACGTCCAATTCATTGTTTTCAGGTGGCGAGTCACCTACGAGTTTTTTTCTTTGTCTTCTGGTTACAGCATTCATCCTGCCACTAAAGGCGGGCTTACTCGGTCGAACTGTTTGTCGAACCCGCTTGTCAAACGGTTCGAAGAGGTGGAGTCGGTCACAAATGCATGAGGTTTGTGGACAATGAAGCACCGCCCAAAAGTCAGACGAGAACAAACTTTCTTCGAACAGTTAGATGAACGTGTTCGACAACCAAATACCCCGTTCACAGGTTCGAACATCCCTTCAAACACTTGTCTGTAGAACCGCATTCAACGAACCGTTCGACCATGTAAACCCTGCTTAAGTCTGACAGGGTTCAATTCTCGAATGTGCCGGAACACTGAAGGCACATTGTCTTAAACCATACTGGGTCTGTGAGTTAGGTAGCGAATTGTGTACTTGATCGCTATTCGACTGTGGTGGTCGGAACCAGGGTAGAGACTTCTTTGAGGGAAGTGCCGCTGACATGGTGCACTGTGGGTATTACTTAAGGGCCTTGGCCTCATTTTTGTGACCGCTGGCTGCGCTTGTTTTTTATTCCATCTGCTTCACCTTCATTCACGATTCCATTCTTCTGTCCAACCTCTTCTAACTTTTAATCCATATTGCAACAAAGCTCTAAAAAGCCTAACAGTCACCCGCACCAGATTATAATGCTCAAATTTATAAATCCAATTCTATCCAATCCAGGGTAGAGAGAACATGGTGCTGATTATCTTATAAAAAAGGATTTGCTGAGAACCTATTGAAAACGTCCCTGCCAGGTGATCGCCTGACTGGGGTTCGAGTTCCGCTCAAGCTCGATGGCGTCTTGTAGCGTCTAAAGCCTCACCATACTTGTGAGCTAAGGATGATGGGAAAAGGGGGGGGGGCTATAGGTTTAACTGTTGAGTCATCAGCAACCACTGCCTGCTCTTCCCTGGTCCTAGCTTGGGTGGAGAGGGGGCTTTGGCACTGATCATATGCATATGTGGTAGGTCTCCAGGGATTTGTCCCCCTAGCTAGGGCATTCTCACTGTCCTTTGCCTCTGCCTTCATCTTTAGCTTGAGAGTACACTCAGGCACACTATTCTATCTGATTTTTCTTCCTCTTGTTTTGTTAAAGTTTTTATAGTTTATATAGGAAATATTTATTTTAATGCTGTTACTCTTCTTAAAATATTTTATTTTTCCTTGTTTCCTTTCCTCACTGGGCTATTTTCCCTATTTGGGCCCCTGGGCTTATAGCATTGTGCATTTCCAACTAGGGCTGTTTCTTAGCAAATAATAATAACAATAATAATAATTAGCGGAGGTAATAATGGTTACAATAATTATTATTCCAAGTTTCATTACTCTACGATTAAAATTGTGGCCAGGAATGTTTACAAACAAACACATACACAAACGAACCAACACAAACAGAGGCGAAAACATAACCTCCTTCCAACTCCGTTGGCGAAGGTAATAATGGTTACAATAATAATTATTACAAGTTTCAATACTCTACGATTAAAATTATGGCCAGGAAGCTGTTCACAAAAATCACAGACACACACAGAGACGAAAACATAACCTCCTTCCAACTCCGTTGGCGGAGGTAATAATGGTTACAATAATATTCATTCCAATCATCCCAGAATTCCAGCCCGGTTCCAGAAGATTGATAATTATTCCAATCATTTCAGAATTCCAGCCCGGATCAAGATGAGATTAATAAGCTTCCAGGAACAGCAGCGTCCGTCTGTAGAATTTCATGAGGCAGCGGGGGATTTGCAAATAGCTAGATGTCTCTGAAATATTTAGACTGAGCCTAATGTCATGGGGAGATGGGGAGGCGGTGGGATTCCATTGCTCAGTAATGCAAGTCTTGGAGAATAGTGACTGAAGGGTAAACGGGTCAGATTTGACAATTATAGGTTCACCGGTTTAAAGGCCGTTCATGAATGGCAGATGCTATAGTCCATTTCTTTTAGCGAGGCAGATTTGCACCGACTCGCAACGGTGACCTTTTAGCTCGGAAAAGTTTCCTGATCGCTGATTGGTTAGAATTATCTTTTCCATCCAATCAGCGATCAGAAAACTTTTCCGAACTAAAAGGGCACCGCTGCGAGTCGGTGCAAATATGCCTCGCTAAAAGAAATTGACTATAGGGTTCAGTGACATTGCCCTATCAAGCAGGACAATGCCCTAGAGACTGATCATATATACACAAGAATAGTGCCTTAGCCCCCTCTCCACCTAAATTAGGACAAAGGAGGGACAGGCAATGGCTGCTGATGACTCAGCAGATAGACCTATAGGCTCATAAAGCATGATTAAAGAGAGGGGAAGCATTACTAAGAGCTAATTTGGGCGTCTTATTGGTAACGTCTCTTCCTGGTGATCGCCAGACTATCGAGCCCCGCTCAAACTCGTTAGTTCCTTTAGTGTCTACAACCCCATCATCCTTGTGGGCTAAGGATGGGGCGTTTGTGGGAACCTATAGGTTTATCCGCTGAGCAATCAGCAGCCATTGCCGGGACCTCCTTGGTCCTACCTTGGGTGGAGGGGGCGTTTTAGACGCTGATCATATGTATATATGGTCAGTCTGTAGGGTACTGTCCTACTTGTTAGGGTAGTGTCACTGTCCCTTGCCTCTGCCATTCAGGACAATGTACTAGAGCCTGACCATTTTCCATATGATCAGCAACCAAACCTCTCCACCCAAGCTAGGACCAAGGAAGGCCAGACAATGGTTGCCGTTGACTCAGCAGATAGACATATAAGCTCCCTCAAATCCCCCATCCTTAGCTCACAAGGATGGTGAGGTTGCAGCGACCAAAGGGACTAACGAGTTTGAACGGGACTCGAACTCCAGTCTGGCAATCGCCAGGCAAGGACGCTGCCACTAGGCCACCACAGGATGTAAAGTGTATACAGGAATGGAGGTTTTCAATGTACAGGACGCCAAGCATAACTCCATTTAATCTTGAAATTTGTTCTTCTAACTACCACGGTCACGGCCAGACATGTCAGGGTTTGAAGTAAAGAGAGAGCAATGTCTCTCTTCATTAGTGGTAATATGGATAAAAGCCCACTTCTGATGGCTGTGAAGTCTCTTCATTAGCGGTAATATGGATAAAAGCCCACTTCTGATGGCTGTGAAGTCTCTTCATTAGCGGTAATATGGATAAAAGCCCACTTCTGATGGCTGTGAAGTCTCTTCATTAGCGGTAATATGGATAAAAACCCAATCCTGATGGCTGTGAGGAAGGTTTTTCTGATGTTCATTCCGAAGCAATACGATTAAAAGGACAATTATGTTCATAGGAGGGTAAGGAATTCTCTTCGTTCCGGAACCTGGGAAAAAGGGTTCTACAAGTCTTGGGCAGTGCTACAGCCTCTGTACCATGGATTTCCACTGTCTTGGGTTAAAGTTCTCTTGCTTGAGGGTACACTCGGGCACACTATTCAATCTAATTTCTCCTCCTCTAAGTTTTTATAGATTATATAGGAAATATCTATTTTAATGTTGTTACTGTTCTTAAAATATATTTCCTTGTTTCCTCTCCTCACTGGGCTATTTTCCCTGTTGGAACCCCTGGAGTTATAGCATCCTGCTTTTCCAATTAGGGTTGTAGCTTAGCAAATAATAATAATAATAATAATAATAATAATAATAATAAACGTTATTAGGACCTTCTGCCCTAATCTGCTTTCTGAAGCGGTATGAAGTAATGAATAAGCCTGTCTGATAGAACATATTATTTCTTATTTAAGCTGAAGGACTGCGCACTTCTAGAAAGATACATCTGTTTAATGAAGGGTTCAACTTGATTCAATATCATAAACGAAGGTTCTCTTCATTGGATGGTAGGTTCTTCTGTTCTCCCCAAGGCCACCTAAGCAAGTGCAAGGTGTGGTTCAATATAATATACGGGTAAAACAGAGCCTTAATGGAACTTATGATTAATGCAACACGAAGGTGATATACTATCTTTCACCTAATATGAGGAAACTATACCTTTATCGATGCTGACTTGTCAATCTAACACAAATATCACATATCTTCGTTGATGTATAGTTCTAGGAATGAGATTATCTGTTCTAGATAAAAAAAAGAAATCAGGAGGCCTGTGTTACAATACACTCCTCTCTCTCTCTCTCTCTCTCTCTCTCTCTCTCTCTCTCTCTCTCTCTCTCTCTCTCTCTGTATACACTCACACACATACATATATATATACAGTATATATATATATATATATTATATATATATATATATATATATATATATATATATATATATATATACATACATATCCACAGTACAGTACAGTATATATATATATATATATATATATATATATATATATATATATATATACATATATGTATATATATATATATATATATATATATATATATATATATATATATATA
>NC_090740.1:120126069-120131069 GCF_036898095.1 Palaemon carinicauda | reverse complement strand
AATGAATAAACTACGAGAGAAGTAATGCACAATGAACATGAAATAGAACAATTCAAGAACAGCAAGAACATTCCCCGAACAGAGACACAACCAAAGACGTCAAAACAGCCCAGTGAGGAGTGGTAATAAGGAAATGAATAAACTACGAGAGAAGTAATGCACAATGAACATGAAATAGAACATTTCAAGAACAGCCAGAACATTCCCCGAACAGAGACACAACCAAAGACGTCAAAACAGCCCAGTGAGGAATGGAAATAAGGAAATGAATAAACTACGAGAGAAGTAATGAACAATGAACATGAAATAGAACAATTCAAGAACAGCCAGAACATTCCCCGTACAGAGACCACAACCAAAGACGTCAAAACAGCCCAGTGAGGAATGGAAATAAGGAAATGAATAAACTACGAGAGAAGTAATGAACAATGAACATGAAATAGAACAATTCAAGAACAGCAAGAACATTCCCCGAACAGAGACACAACCAAAGACGTCAAAACAGCCCAGTGAGGAATGGAAATAAGGTAATGAATAAACTACGAGAGAAGTAATGAACAATGAACATGAAATAGAACATTTCAAGAACAGCCAGAACATTCCCCGAACAGAGACACAACCAAAGACGTCAAAACAGCCCAGTGAGGAAAGGAAATAAGGAAATGAATAAACTACGAGAGAAGTAATGAACAATGAACATGAAATAGAACAATTCAAGAACAGCCAGAACATTCCCCGAACAGAGACACAACCAAAGACGTCAAAACAGCCCAGTGAGGAAAGGAAATAAGGAAATGAACAAACTTCGAGAGAAGTAATGAACAATGAACATGAAATAAAACAATTCAAGAACAGTCAGAACATTCCCCGAACAGAGACACAACCAAAGACGTCAAAACAGCCCAGTGAGGAAAGGAAATAAGGAAATGAATAAACTACGAGAGAAGTAATGAACAATGAACATGAAATAGAACATTTCAAGAACAGCCAGAACATTCCCCGAACAGAGACACAACCAAAGACGTCAAAACAGCCCAGTGAGGAGTGGTAATAAGGAAATGAATAAACTACGAGAGAAGTAATGAACAATGAACATGAAATAGAACATTTCAAGAACAGCCAGAACATTCCCCGAACAGAGACACAACCAAAGACGTCAAAACAGCCCAGTGAGGAATGGAAATAAGGTAATGAATAAACTACGAGAGAAGTAATGAACAATGAACATGAAATAGAACATTTCAAGAACAGCCAGAACATTCCCCGAACAGAGACACAACCAAAGACGTCAAAACAGCCCAGTGAGGAGTGGTAATAAGGAAATGAATAAACTACGAGAGAAGTAATGAACAATGAACATGAAATAGAACATTTCAAGAACAGCCAGAACATTCCCCGAACAGAGACACAACCAAAGACGTCAAAACAGCCCAGTGAGGAAAGGAAATAAGGAAATGAACAAACTTCGAGAGAAGTAATGAACAATGAACATGAAATAAAACAATTCAAGAACAGTCAGAACATTCCCGAACAGAGACACAACCAAAGACGTCAAAACAGCCCAGTGAGGAATGGAAATAAGGTAATGAATAAACTACGAGAGAAGTAATGAACAATGAACATGAAATAGAACATTTCAAGAACAGCCAGAACATTCCCCGAACAGAGACACAACCAAAGACGTCAAAACAGCCCAGTGAGGAATGGAAATAAGGTAATGAATAAACTACGAGAGAAGTAATGAACAATGAACATGAAATAGAACATTTCAAGAACAGCCAGAACATTCCCCGAACAGAGACACAACCAAAGACGTCAAAACAGCCCAGTGAGGAAAGGAAATAAGGAAATGAACAAACTTCGAGAGAAGTAATGAACAATGAACATGAAATAAAACAATTCAAGAACAGTCAGAACATTCCCGAACAGAGACACAACCAAAGACGTCAAAACAGCCCAGTGAGGAATGGAAATAAGGTAATGAATAAACTACGAGAGAAGTAATGAACAATGAACATGAAATAGAACATTTCAAGAACAGCCAGAACATTCCCCGAACAGAGACACAACCAAAGACGTCAAAACAGCCCAGTGAGGAATGGAAATAAGGTAATGAATAAACTACGAGAGAAGTAATGAACAATGAACATGAAATAGAACATTTCAAGAACAGCCAGAACATTCCCCGAACAGAGACACAACCAAAGACGTCAAAACAGCCCAGTGAGGAAAGGAAATAAGGAAATGAACAAACTTCGAGAGAAGTAATGAACAATGAACATGAAATAAAACAATTCAAGAACAGTCAGAACATTCCCGAACAGAGACACAACCAAAGACGTCAAAACAGCCCAGTGAGGAAAGGAAATAAGGTAATGAATAAACTACAAGAGAAGTAATGAACAATGAACATGAAATAGAACAATTTAAGAACAGTCAGAACATTCCCGAACAGAGACACAACCAAAGACGTCAAAACAGCCCAGTGAGGAAAGGAAATAAGGAAATGAATAAACTACAAGCGAAGTAATGAACAAGGAAAATAAAACAGAATTATTTAAGAACAGCAAGAACATTCCCCGAACAGAGACACAACCAAAGACGTCAAAACAGCCCAGTGAGGAAAGGAAATAAGGAAATGAATAAACTACAAGCGAAGTAATGAACAAGGAAAATAAAACAGAATTATTTAAGAACAGCAAGAACATTCCCCGAACAGAGACACAACCAAAGACGTCAAAACAGCCCAGTGAGGAAAGGAAATAAGGAAATGAATAAACTACAAGCGAAGTAATGAACAAGGAAAATAAAACAGAATTATTTAAGAACAGCAAGAACATTCCCCGAACAGAAACACAACCAAAGACGTCAAAACAGCCCAGTGAGGAAAGGAAATAAGGAAATGAATAAACTACAAGCGAAGTAATGAACAAGGAAAATAAAACAGAATTATTTAAGAACAGCAAGAACATTCCCCGAACAGAAACACAACCAAAGACGTCAAAACAGCCCAGTGAGGAAAGGAAATAAGGAAATGAATAAACTACAAGCGAAGTAATGAACAAGGAAAATAAAACAGAATTATTTAAGAACAGCAAGAACATTCCCCGAACAGAAACACAACCAAAGACGTCAAAACAGCCCAGTGAGGAAAGGAAATAAGGAAATGAATAAACTACAAGCGAAGTAATGAACAAGGACAATAAAACAGAATTATTTAAGAACAGCAAGAACATTCCCCGAACAGAAACACAACCAAAGACGTCAAAACAGCCCAGTGAGGAAAGGAAATAAGGAAATGAATAAACTACAAGCGAAGTAATGAACAAGGACAATAAAACAGAATTATTTAAGAACAGCAAGAACATTCCCCGAACAGAAACACAACCAAAGACGTCAAAACAGCCCAGTGAGGAAAGGAAATAAGGAAATGAATAAACTACAAGCGAAGTAATGAACAAGGAAAATAAAACAGAATTATTTAAGAACAGCAAGAACATTCCCCGAACAGAAACACAACCAAAGACGTCAAAACAGCCCAGTGAGGAAAGGAAATAAGGAAATGAATAAACTACAAGCGAAGTAATGAACAAGGAAAATAAAACAGAATTATTTAAGAACAGCAAGAACATTCCCCGAACAGAAACACAACCAAAGACGTCAAAACAGCCCAGTGAGGAAAGGAAATAAGGAAATGAATAAACTACAAGCGAAGTAATGAACAAGGACAATAAAACAGAATTATTTAAGAACAGCAAGAACATTCCCCGAACAGAAACACAACCAAAGACGTCAAGAAGTATTCCCGGAACCACAGCGACGCCCTTTTTCGCTGAGCCGGGTGTCACGTTCATAGCCCAGAGGATATTAAAGGGCGGGGTGGCTTGAAAGTATGAGGAGCGCCCATTTCGCTACGCCCACGCTGAAGTAGAAATTAAAAGCGGGCGGGGGGCGGGGGGGGGGGGGTCATTGAAAGTTCAACAGTGTAATATTGTCTCGTACGTGTTCAGCTTAAAGAGTCCGTATATTTTCAAATACATTTAATTGAAGAAAGTAATTATATTCTTCCTGGAGAATTTTTTTTTATTATCTTTTATTATGAAATGCACATTACAATTCATAATATATATATATATATATATATATATATATATATATATATATATATATGTATATATGTATATATATATATATATATATATATATATATATATATATATATATATATATATATATATATATATATATATATACCATAGTATATTTACATACATATTTTTTTTATTTTACTGGAGAATGTATCGGACTAAGAGAAGTTATAAAAACAAATGCAAATATATATTAAGAGTATTATTCAGATTCTTTGACTAATGCAATAACGAGGAATCCAAGTTCTTCTATAATCAATTTTTTTTTTTTTTTTTTTTTTTTTTTTTTTTTTTTTTTTTTTTTTTTTTTTTTTTTTTTTTTTTTTTTTTTTTGCGAGTCAGATTTGCACCGACTCGCAGGGGTGCCCCTTTCGCTCGGAAAAGTTTCCTGATTGCTGATTGATCGGAAGTATTCGGACAAAAATACTTCCGACCAATCAGCTATCAGGGAACATCTCCGAGCTAAAAGGGCACCCTTGCGAGTCGGTGCAAATCTGCCTCACTAAAAAAAATTGACTATATCTAATGATATACAGATGCTAAGATGTTCCTTTCAAATTATTCCCCTCGAGGAAGTAGGCCCAAGTTCTATGTAGATCTTGCTAATTACTATCTCATTAATTTGCGGCCGTAGTTGAATCTGTAGAAATTCTAATGTTCAAACTTGCAGCAAATATTTTTTATTTTGAATAAGCTGATATAAGTTTACTTTTTATGGCTTACTTGTGAAAGATCTGTTTTAGTGTTGGTATTGTTCTTAAAATATTTTATTTTGATTGTTCATTACTTCTATTTCATTTCCTCATTTGGGTTATTTTTCTCTGTTGGGGCCCTTGGGCTTTTAGAAGGCTA
>NC_090740.1:120113569-120121069 GCF_036898095.1 Palaemon carinicauda | reverse complement strand
TCCAACTAGGGTTGTAGCTTAGCTAATGATAATAATAATAATAATAATAATAATAATAATAATAATAATAATAATAATAATAACAATAATAATAATGATAATAATAACATTAATAATAATAATAATAATAATAATAATAATAATAATAATAATAATGGCTTGGATGACAACCGTCTGACAGAATGAATTTTATCCTTTTTTTTCTTTTTGCGATGGATTTTCTATAAATGATAATGTAGTTTTAAATATTATTCTTTTCTATCTTACTGAAGAATTAATTAAAACTATGTAGTGCTTACGAACAACGATTTTATACATAAGGTATTGTGAATATGTTACATTTCATACCAATTAACTTTATACATTTATAATTATAATTATTACTGGTAGTGGAATGGGTAGTTTGATTGACAGTTGATTGTATATATACATATATATATATATATATATATATATATATATATATATATATATATATATATATATATATACTGTATATATACATACATATATATATATATATATATATATATATATATATATATATATACTGTGTATATATATATACACAGCATATATATATATATATATATATATATATATATATATATATATATAAATATATATATATATATCTATATATATATATTATATATATATATATATATATATATATATATATATATATATATATATATATATATATATATTATATATATATGTGTGTGTATATATGCTGTATATATATATATATATATATATATATATATATATATATATATATATATATATATCCAACTATATATACATATATAATATACATAGTATATATATAATATATATATATATATTTATATATATATATATATATATATATATATATATATATATATACACATACATATATATACGAAAATTAAGTTTTGAAAACATACACATTTGAAAGATTTAAATATTCTTATGAATGGTAGAGACAAGTAACACTGACAATGCCCTCGCAGGACAACGCCCCAGAAGCTATCCATACTAACACTGTGTAGTATTGAGCCTCATGATGGAGAAGGCCTGACTCATTAAATGATCAGTTACGTTATCTGTATCTGTTTTCGAACTATGAGTTACGCTATCTCTGGCATTGAGTCGCCTGAAAGATAAAGATTATTTGATAAAGATAATGTTACTTGTGGATATTATTGGTAGGTCGTTTAACAGACTGAAAGATATAGGACTCTCTCTCTCTCTCTCTCTCTCTCTCTCTCTCTCTCTCTCTCTCTCTCTCTCTCTCTCTGATATATATACACATATATATATACACACAATGCATATATATATATATATATATATATATATATATATATATATATATATATATATATATATATATATATACATATATATATGCATGTATATATTTGTATATATAAATATATGTAATATATTTGCATAAATACATACGTACACACACGCATATATATATATATATATATATATATATATATATATATATATATATATATATATATATATATATAAACCTGGTTTCGATCTACGACAGAATTGCACCAATTTGGTCACTGTTCGTAAAAATTAGTTTCTCTTAACTACTTAATCTATACAAGCTAGGACCAGGGGGGGGGGGGGGCAGACAATGGTTGCTGATGACTCAGCAAGTAGATCTATAGGCTTCCGCAAACCCTCTATCCTTAGCTCACAAGGATGTTGAGGTTACAGACAATATAAGCTATCGAGCCTGCACGAGACTCGAACCCCAATCCGGCATATTGCAACACATACTTTTCTTAGCTCACAAGGATGGTGAGGTTGCAGACAATATAAGCTATCGAGCCCGCGCGGGACTCGAACCCTAATCCGGCAGATTGCAAGACAGAGACGTTTACAATAGGCCACCAGTATTAAGATTCGAGAAGGCAATATAGCTGAAGAAAATGACGATAATCAACATAGAATATATAGTACGTGATGCATATTAATCTTTTGTCAAACAAACATCATACTTATAAAAGCTGAAATACGCCATGAATGCCTGCATTCTATAAACAATAACAAAAAAAATAATAAATGACTTCAGTCTGAGATAGCAGACTGCATTTTAAATTCCCTGTTGTTTTATCATCTTGAATTTCTTAAGTGGTTCGTCTTTTCTCTTAGCAGCATGATGGGCAAGACTAGTTATTTTTTTATCTTTTCTTCTGAGCATAGTGTTTACTCTGTAACACTACTCTGCTCTCAAATAAACTGCGTTGATTGCTACTATTAGTATGCATGATGCTCTTTCTAAAATTATGGTGTTTTCCTATTCCATAAGCTTGCAATTTTCATCTTATTTTAACTCATAGAGTTATAATATTCATTGCCGTGAGCAGCTCTTCTAGGAGAAGGATTCTCCACAATCAAGCAATTGTCCTCTAGTCTTGGGGAGTGCCATAGCCTCTGTACCATGGTCTTCCACTGTCTTGGATTAGAGTTCGCTTGCTTGGGGGTTACCTCGGGCATGCTCTTCTATCTTATTTATCTTTTTCTTGTTATTTTAGAAGTTTTCATAGTTTTACATATGAAGGATCTAATTTAATGTTGTTACTGTTCTCGAAATATTTTATTTTGATTGCTTATTCTTCTCTTGTAGTTGATTTATTTCCTTGTTTCCTTTCCTCACTAGGCTATCATTCCGTTGAAGCCTTTGGGCTTATAGCATCTTGCTTTTCCAACTAGGGTTATAGCCTAGTTTGTTATAATAATAAAAATAATAATAATAATAATAATAATAATAATAATAATAATAATAATAACAATAATAATAATAATATGACCACCATCATTAAATGTTATAATTACTGAAAGTAGAACAGTAAAATCAAAATCTTGGTCTTATAGAATCCTGCTTTTCCAACTAGGGTTATAGCCTAGTTTGTTATAATAATAATAAAAAAAATAATAATAATAATAATAATAATAATAACAATAATAATAATAATATGACCACCATCATTAAATGTTATAATTACTGAAAGTAGAACAGTAAAATCAAAATCTTGGTCTTATAGAATCCTGCTTTTCCAACTAGGGTTGTAGCTTAGCTAGTAATAATAATAATAATAATAATAATAATAATAATAATAATAATAATAATAATAATAATAATAATAAGAAGAATGATAATAATAATAATTAATAATTAAAAATTAATAATAATAATAATAATAATAATTAATAATTAAAAATTAATAATAATAATAATAATAATAATAATAATAATAATATGACCATTTAATTATATAATTACTAAAACTACAAGTGTAGATTCCCATGATTCAGGAAAAACGAAATGAATTTATTTCCCATAAGATTATTTGTAACCAAAGTGACTTGAAACCTAAATTCTCTAAAGAAATCGTAAGTGCAATTGTAACTCTTTTCACTCGATTGAACTTTAAAATCTTGTTATTTTTAAACGAATATAACGAATTTGTAACCTTTATTTGTTTGATGTGTAAATATTGAAATTATGGTATAATTCTTTAGCAACCCTAATCCTTTTAAGATGAGGTCAAATAAATCTGTCCCTCTAAATGTGTTAAGATGTTTATGAAATTTACAATCCTGCCTTGTGATATATTCAATGGAATGTGTCACTCAAAATCTTTTTTTGATATGATATTAGACATTTCTACGACCTGGACAATTCTATCCGGTTCGTAATACTAGGCAGGCAGTTAATTCTAATAGCCAGGCCTTCTCCATCATGGGGCTCAATACTACACAGTATTCTAGAAGTTTTATTCCAGCTGTGACCAAGTTGTGGAATGATCTTCCTAATCGGGTAGTTGAATCAGTAGAACTTCAAAAGTTCAAAGTTGGAGCAAATGTTTTTATGTTGACCAGGCTGACATGAGTCTTTTTATAGTTTATATAGGACATATCTGTTTTGACGCTGTTACTGTTTTTAAAATGATATATTTTTAATATACTCTCATTTATTTATTTCCTTATTTCCTTTCTTCACTGGGCTATTTTTCCCTGTTGGAGCCCTTGGGCTTGTAGCATCTTGCTTTTCCAACTAGGGTTGTAGCTTGGCTAATAATAATAATAATAATAATAATAATAATAATAATTCAATGGATATGGGATTACTGAGGTTCGCAAGTCTAATTCTATTAAGACACGAGGAGTGAAAATTGCAACACTTATCCTATTTAAAGGTGATCTATGGAAAGTTTAACCCTAATTCTACTGAGATGTGATCTGTAAAACTTACAGCGTCAATCCGTTTGAAATAACGTAAGTAAAATTTATAATCCAGACGTAATTTGCTATCCTAAACCTTATATGATGTGATGAAATACATTTATTCTGAGAAATGAAGTCATTTGCTATTTTAAATCTTATATGATGTGATGAGCTACATTTATTCTGAGAAATGCTAAATTTGATCGAAGAACTTATAAATATAATTATCTAAAGATTTGGTCTATATTATTTGCTCCTTAACTCTTTAAGGATGTGATAAGTGAAGCTTACAACACTAAATCTTTTGCGATGTTACAATGGAAAAATAATATTCATATGCCAGCATGAGAATTGTAAACTTGCAAGATTTCAGAATAATAAAACGTGATAAAGACACTTTTATTATAATGCAAAAATAATGGTAAATAAAACTTGAAGGCTCCTCAGGAACATGAGGCCTATCTCATCCCCCTCCCCCCAATATAGTAAATTATAATTCCTATCGCTAAAAAATTTTCCCTTTGACCTAAGAGTTTACTTATCAAAGAGAACATATTAAGATATGTTAACACCCACCCTTGTAAAAGATTGAAATTAACCCTTTCACTGCCAGTGGTGATTTCAAGAATACTTCTGATGTAGAAAATTCCTCAAGACCAAATTCTAGCTTGTTGACATTTATTTGAAAGCTCACGTCCAGACCTTTCTATTGAATGCCAACTTTCTATAGTTTGTGATATTATAAAAGAGAGTTTCCTTTTTATAATTTTGACTGAATCACCAACGGCTGTGAAAGGGTTAATATTACACGCAACAAACACTAGAAGACAGTTGCTAGCGACATAATCAAATCCTAATACTAACAGATTGAGGGAAATGAGGACTTCGTTGGGTGTCATGTTCTCGATGGCATGATGATGAAGCCACTGTAGGCTATAATTCATGTCAATTTAAAACCTAGTAGTTTTCTTTCTGTTTTGAGTTAGTCGAGATGGAAACTGTTTATTGACTGTGAAAATTAGATTCAATGGTTTATTTATATGTAACAAATGAACTTGAATAGTTCAAAATACTGTGAATAAAAGGAGAGAGAAATGACTCACTCAGGGCTCTCTTTTGGTTTAAAGGCCACTCATGAATGGCAGAAGCAAGGGGCAGTGATAATATCCTAGCTAGTAAGACAATGCCCTAGAGATTGACCATATATACATATGATAAGCCCCCTAGCCCCTTGTCCATCCAAGCTAGAACCAAGGATGGTGAGGTTGCAGACACTACAAGAAACGGTGGAGTTTGAGCGGGACTCAAACCCCAGGGAGAGTCTGCCAGGGACGTTTTCAGTAGGCCTCCACAACCCTAATTGTTTTCAAGTTCTAAACATCTCCACTATCATAGAAATGTGTTTATCAATGATTCTAACTATTTTATAAAGAGGCTATGGCCTTTCCAAAGCTCTGGTAACATTAGTTATATGGTTTTATCACTTAATTCAAAAGTTAATGGATCACAAAACAACTTAATGTCATAACAAATCTTTTAACTCTCTAGTAGAAAATTCTGTGGCAAATTCTCGGTAATTCGTGTTTTCAGAAGATAGTGAAAGTTGCTTGTTGTCTGTAAAACAGAGAAGAATTGTTTGCAATATGACTTGCATTTTGGACGTAACGCTTTCTGGGTGAAATTCCTGCCCTAGTTTGCCTTGGATTCATATGATTCACGTGACGTTTGATTCATATGATTCACGTGACGTTTGATTCATATGATTCATGTAACGTTTGATTCATATGATTCATGTAACGTTTGATTAATTTGATTCACGTAACATTTGATTCATATGATTCTCGTGACGTTTGATTCATGTAACGTTTGATTCATATGATTCTAGTGACGTTTGATTCATGTGATTCATGTAACGTTTGATTCAAATGATTCACGTAACGTTTGATTCATATGACATTTGATTCATATGATTCAAGTGACGTTTGATTCATATGATTCATGTAACGTTTGATTCATAATTTTCACGTAACGTTTGATTCATGTAATTCACGTAACATTTGATTCATATGATTCTCGTGACGTTTAATTCATGTGATTCACGTAACTTTTGACTCATATGATTCACGTGACGTTTGATTCATATGTTTCAAGGGACGTTTGATTCATATGATTCTCGTGACGTTTGATTCATATGATTCACGTGACATTTGATTCATATGATTCACGTAACGTTTGATTCATATGATTCACGTAACGTTTGATTCAAGTGATTCACGTAACGTTTGATTCATGTGATTCACGTAACATTTGACTCATATGATTCAAGTAACGATTGATTCATATGATTCAAGTAACGTTTGATTAATATGATTCATGTAACGTTTGATTCATATGATTCCTGTGACATATGATTCAAGTAACGATTGATTCATATGATTCAAGTAACGTTTGATTAATATGATTCATGTAACGTTTGATTCATATGATTCACGTGACATTTGATTCATATGATTCAAGTGACGTTTGATTCATATGATTCACGTAACATTTGATTTATAAGATTTTTGTGACGTTTGATTCATGTGACTCACGTAACGTTTGATTCATGTGATTCGCGTAACATTTGATTCATATGATTCACGTGACGTTTGATTCATATGATTCAAGTAACGATTGATTCATATAATTCACATAACATTTTGTTCTATGATTCACGTGACGTTTGACTCATATGATTCACAAGACGTTTGATTCACATGATTCACGTAACGTTCACAATATTATAAAATGTAAGAATGGAAATGTGTATTTCATAATAAAAGAAAAAGTAATTACGTGATTAACGACAATTGTCTTTAATTATGAACAATGAGATTAAAGAGGCAATTTCATAACAATGACTTTCCCTTGGTTGTTGAAGAAGAGACGAAAATTCAAGCAGGGTATAGATAGTTCAAGAAGTTGGACAGTAAAGGCAGAAAACAGTTCAGCTGTGGGATGAGTGGTCACTGCAAAGATCCTCAGATCTGTCTACAGTGAGCCTCGTCAAGCTTACGATAAATAGTAGCCCCTATCTAAGCTTTACATTATCATTATCATCATTATTAACACTTGCTAAGCTACGACCTTAGTTGGAAAAGCAGGATGCTATAAGCCCAAGGACTCCAACAGTGAAAATAGCAGTGGGGAAAAGAAACAAGGAAAAATAAAATATTTTAAAAACAGTAATATTTCCTATAAAAACTATAAAAACTT
>NC_090740.1:120077617-120113069 GCF_036898095.1 Palaemon carinicauda | reverse complement strand
AGAGAGAGAGAGAGAGAGGAGTATAAAATAATGAGAATATAGTGAAACTAATAAATGAATAATAACATGAACAAAATTAGAGAGAGAGAGAGAGAGAGAGAGAGAGAGAGAGAGAGAGAGAGAGAGAGAGAGAGAGATAGAGAGAGAGAGAGGAGTATAAAATAATGAGAGAATATAGTGAAACTAATAAATGAATAATAACATGAACAAAATTAGAGAGAGAGAGAGAGAGAGAGAGAGAGAGAGAGAGAGAGAGGAGAGAGAGAGAGAGAGAGAGAGAGAGAGAGAGAGAGAGAGAGAGATCATTCCCTTACAAGCAGTTAATTCTTGTTTTTGTAAAATGACATAAAAAGTAGGTCACCCATCCAACTACTGAACAGTCACAATATTGTTTAACTAAAAGTGCAGTAAACAAATATATTGCTACCCGGAGTCACATACGTTTAAAAGAGTTGTGAAGATGACATGATTAGGGAGCAACCTTAATTTTCACAGTGGTACCCAATTTAAGTTCTTAAATATTCTGTTTATTTTTTTCCTATTTTTTTTTTATTTTTAGAATTCAGGATCAGATCAACAGTGATTTAAGCGCTGCATTATTATTATTATTAATATTATTATTATTATTATTATTACCAGATAAGCTACAATCCTAGATGGAAAAAGATGGATGCTATAAGCCCAAGCTTTGCGACTATTTTTTCAATTTTGGCATAGTATAGGCTTCAATAATTAGCTCTCTCTCTCTCTCTCTCTCTCTCTCTCTCTCTCTCTCTCTCTCTCTCTCTCTCTCTTGGGCCGTAGTTGTCGTTTACAAAAACAAGAATTAATTGCTTGCAAAGGTTAATCTCTCTCTCTCTCTCTCTCTCTCTCTCTCTCTCTCTCTCTCTCTCTCTCTCTTGGGCAGTAGTTGTCGTTTACAAAAACAAGAATTAATTGCTTGCAAAGGTTAATCTCTCTCTCTCTCTCTCTCTCTCTCTCTCTCTCTCTCTCTCTCTCTCTCTCTTCTCTCTCCTCTCTCTCTCTCAGGGCAGTAGTTCACAAACACAAGAATTATCTGCTTACAAATGAAATCAAATCTCTCTCTCTCTCTCTCTCCTCTCTCTCTCTCTCTCTCTTGGGCAGTAGTTGTCATTTACAAAAACAAGAATTAAATGCTTGCAAAAGAAATTTCTCTCTCTCTCTCTCTCTCTCTCTCTCTCTCTCTCTCTCTCTCTATCTCTCTCTCTCTCTCTCTCTCTCTCTCTCTTGGGCAGTAATCGTCGTTTACAAAAACAAGAATTAACTGCTTACAAATGAAATCAAATCTCTCTCTCTCTCTCTCTCTCTCTCTCTCTCTCTCTCTCTCTCTCATAACGAGCAATCAAGACCCATCTGTTCAAACAAATCATTAAAAGCACGTTAGGTTAAGACCCATTAACCTTTAAGTAAGGTCAAAAAGTGACTGGCAAATACCTGACATTAGACCTTGGCATGAAATCTCAACAACCAGTCACCTGGACGTCAGAGTCAGGCCATTGAATTGTTTGTAAAGAAACAATTAAAACAATTATTTTTTTTACAGTATTATTATTATTATTATTATTATTATTATTATTATTAGTAGTAGTAGTAGTAGTAGTAGTAGTAGTAGTAGTAGTAGTAGTAGTAGTAGAAGTTTTATTATTATTATTATTATTGTTATTATTATTATTATCAAAATTATTACTACTAGTATTGTTATTATTATCATCATCATTATTATTCAAAAGTTCAAACTTGCAGCAAATGTTTTTTTTTATGTTTAACAGGCTGACATAAGTCTTTTCATAGTTTATATATGATATATCTGTTTTGATATTGCTACTATTTTTAAAACATTTTATTAATTGTTAATTATTTCTCATATCGTTTATTTATTTCCTTATTTCCTTTCCTCATTGGGCTGTTCTCCCTGTTGGAGCCCCTGGTCTTATAGCATCCTGCTTTTCCAACTAGGGTTTCAGCTTAGCATTTAATAATAATAATAATAATAATAATAATAATAATAATAATAATAATAATGCACAAAAAACGCGCTTTCACGCTTGATCTATAGAACATGACGATTTTTGTTGTTTGTAAACAAATACGTAAACATCCCGCCACCTTTGAAATATTCTCATGAAATCCACTGTTACCTGACCATGAAAGTTATGGATGCTTTGTTTACCGAAAGATAATAAACATACACAAGTTCACGGTTTTGAAATGTTTATAAACACTTTCGAGACATCCATTCAACTTTTCAGTGTGTACTAAAATTCTTCGTCTTCAGAAAAATCCTTCGTTATAAAGATAAACAATTTTCATATTTATATTACTATTATCACTAGCCAAGCTACAACCCTAGTTGGTAAAGCAAGATGCTATAAGCTCAAGGGCTCCAACGGGGGAAAATAGCCCAGTGAGGAAAGGAAATAAATAAACGATATGAGAACATCATTCAACTTTTCAGTGTGTACTAAAATTCTTCGTCTTCAGAAAGTTCCTTAATTATAAACATAAACCATTTTCATATTTATATTACTATTATCACTAGCCAAGCTACAACCCTAATTGGTAAAGCAGGATGTTTTAACCCCAAGGGCTCCAACAGGGAAAAATAACCCAGTGAGGAAAGGAAATAAGGAAATAAATAAACGATATGAGAACCAAATTAACAATAGAATATTTTAAAAACGGTAATAACATCAAAACAGATAAATCATATATAAACATTAAAAAGACTCATGTCAGCCTGTTCAACATAAAAACATTTGCTGCAACTTTGAACTTTTGAAGTTCTACTGATTCAACTACCCGATTAATCTTATTAATTATTTTGACTCCTTCGTACCTGTTGGCTTTTATATAAAGGAAGCTCACTTCCTTATCGTAATGTTTTGGCCGGATGATAACAATCCACTTATGAAGAGGAGTCCAGAAATTTCGTGTTCTCTAAGTATATACATATATATATATATATATATATATATATATATATATATATATATATATATACATATATATATATATATATATATATACATGTGTATATATATATATATACATTTATATATATATATATATATATATATATATATATATATATATATATATATATATATATATATATATATATGTATATTTTCATTTATTTTTCTTCATTATCAATTGAATTTTGATAATCTTATAAAATTGAATTTTGATAATCTTATAAAATTGAATTTCGATAATCTTATAAAATTGAATTTTGATAATCTTAGAATTCTTTATATCCCGATTTTATTTCGGGCCAGCCCTGTGGGAGTCAAGCTTGACTCATTGGGCTGGTAAAACTCCTTCCTTTAATAATAATAATAATTTCGAGTTCTCCAAATGGTGGCCTTGTAATATTTACATTTGGAGTCTATACAGCTTATTATAGTCATAGTTGTGGAAAGATCTTCCTAATCGGGGAGTTGAATCAGTAGAACTTCAAAAGTTCAAAGTTGCAGCGAATGTTTTTATGATGAACAGGCTGACGTAAGTCTTTTTATAGTTTATATATGACATATCTGATTTGACGTTGTTACTGTTTGTAGAATTTGTTCTCATCATTTATTTATTACCTTATTTCCTTTCCTCACTGGGCTATTTTTCCTTGTTTGGAGCCCTTGGGCTTATATAGCATCTTGCTTTTCCAACTAGGGTTGTACCTTGACTAGTAATAATAATTATAATAATAATAATAATAATAATAATAATAATAATAATAATAATAATAATAATAACAAAATAATAATAATAATAAAATAATGATAATAATAAAATATTTCAGCTGTTCGTTACTTCTTTCCTTTCCTCACTGAGCTATTTTTCCCTGTTGGAGACCTTGGGCTTATAGAATCCTGCTTTTCCGACTAGGGTTGTAGCTTATCTAATAATAATAATAATAATAATAATAGTAATAATAACAATAATAATAATAATAATAATAATAATAATAATAACAATAATAATAATAATAATAATAATAATAATAATAATAATAATAATAATTAAACTACTACTACTACTACTACTACTACTACTACTAATAATAATAATAATATTAGTAAGGCCTCATGTTCCTTTGAGCAGCCTCGAGCCCTGATTTGTATGTGAAGATAGAAAACTAAGAATTTGAAAATAAATTAAACAATAAACAAACGATAAATTAAACAATCTTTTTGGTCCCAAGCCCGGATAAAATGCTGCCCTGGGGCCTTCATGGTCCAAACAACCAGGATTTACTAAAATTTGCAATAAACCTTATATATTTGGTACAAGCAGTAAGGTAGCATATTACAGAACATGGTTACTAATATTATTATTATTATTTTTATTATTATTATTATTATCATTATTATTATTATTATTATTATTATTATCATTATTATTATTGTTGTTGCTGTTGTTGTTGTTACTTGCTAAGCCACAACCCTAGTTGGAAAAGAAGGATACTACAAGCACAGTGGCCCCAACAGGGAAACTAGCCCAGTGAGGAAAGGAAACGTGGAAAAATAAAATATTTTAAGAAGAGTAACAACATTGAAATAAATATCTCCTATATAAACTATAAAAACTTTAACAAAACAAGAGGATGAGAAATTAGATAGAATAGTGTGCCTAAGTGTACCTTAAAGGAAGAGAACTCTAACCCAAGACAGTGGAAGACCATGGTACAGAGGCGAAATCATAAGGTTTTTAGTCTCCTATTTCTCTGAATAGAGTGGAGTGAATAAAGAGAGTTGAAAAATTAGCTAATGCCAGAAGATTGTCTTAATTCTTATCTATAGGTGAAGGATGGTGGTGAAAGGTTCATAATATTATTACAATCATAATGAGAAGCCTTGTGTTAGGCCTACTCAACAGTCATAATGAGAAGGCTCGTATTAGGCCTACTAACAAACTGAGTTCTTCAAATTAACAAATTGTTTTTTACCACTGACCACCTTTGAGTATGTGTGTTAAATACTGTATGCAACTTCATCAGTTCCTTGTCCTATATGACTATTGTTATTTTACATTAACTGTCTGTTTTTTTTGCCACTGACCATCTTTGAGTACCTGTGTTAACTTTGCAATTTCAGCAGTTCCTTGTCTTATAAGACTATTGTAATTTTACATTAGCTTTCTGTTTTTTAAACCCAATACAATGCTCATCATCCCAACATTCTATTGCAATGAAACAGCTTCGGTCATGCATATTATGCAGTGTTGTCTGATACTAATTTCTAAACTTCAACTAGTTTGCCCCACATACGACAACATACTATTTTCCCTCTTAAGTACATAATACACAAAGGGTGAAATTCCTACTAGAATTTATCTTTTTTATTATTATTATTCACAATAGAAATGAAAGGTAAACAGACGATCAGTCATCCAAATTGCTAGAAATTTTGTCTTATAGTGGCCGGAATAGTAATTTACCTTTGCAATCCCTTTGCATGTATCAATTACGTAAAGACCAGGCTATAAACTTTTAAGGAAATTACCTTAGTTTTGAGGTAATTTGCATGGTTTCAAGGTAATTTCTAAGGCAATTCTAGGGTAATTTCGGTTTTACGAAATTACGAGCTTCAAATTTAAGGAATTTGGAAAAGTTTTAAGGGAATCTAAGGTAAAAAGCAGCAGCATTTAAGGTAATGGCTCAAGTTTAAACCCTGGTATTGACCCACAACCTATTCATGGTAGAATGATTGATTGATTTTAAGTTCTATGGCATCGCGAAGAACTTGAAACATTTTATTACTTTCATCCTATTTCTGATGAATGAAAAGGGAATTTTCTAAAGGTCAGAGATGTTTATAGTTATGAATAATAAATCAAAATTGTTCTATATTTTAAGGGTCTTTTTATCTTATATATCATCTCAATATGAATTTTCTCAATTTTCTTATTATTACCTTTATTATTAGTAGTATCGGTATTAATAGTAAAATATAAATCTTGACATATCCACCTTAGTTATTATGATTAAAATTTCTACTGGCAGTATTATCTCAGTATTTTCACATTATCATTATTATTATCATCATAATCATTTATTACAATTAAATATTCATTTTATAATTAGAATAGTTTTTTCATTGCTTCCATCAACATCTTCTCAATTTTCTTTTCCTCACTGGGCTATTTTCCCTGTTGGGGCCCCTGGGCTTATAGCATCATCCTACTTTTCCAACTAGGGTTGTAGCTTGGTAAGTAATAACAACAACAACAACAACAACAATAATAATAATAATATTATTATTATTATTATTATTATTATTATTATTATTATCATAGTAATGATAATAATAATACTGGGTTAATCAGAAATTAATAAAAAATAATCTCAAGTTCATCATCATCATAATCATAATTATCACGTATTACAACACCGTTTATATCGCTTACTTATGACGTCATTTCCGCTAGTGTATAAAACAAACGTAAAAAAACATGGAGCTGAGAACATCAGATTCAACTTTCTTGAAAATCGAAAGATAAAGACATAAATTAATTTCTTGGTAAATTTTTACTTTTTTTTCACTTGTTCTATAACATAAAATAATGATAAATAACGCAATTATTTACTTTAAGTAAAGAGCAGATTTACCGATATTGATAAGTGTACTGTTAAAAAAACCCGTAATTTTAATAAGAAATTCTCCGTAAAAAGATAAGGCGACCGTAATTTTTACCCTACTTTGTTATTATCTTTTACGGGTTGGTGACCGTAATATCATTCCTTACTGTCAATATATCAGTTTTTAAAACATTAATTCCAGGATTTTTAAAGATTTTTAATGCAACATTTTAACAGTGTAGAGTTGATTGAAACTCCATTTCTTACATATCTTGTTTTAAACATGACAATCCCGGTTACTCCCTTTGATTATTATCAGTAAAATCTTTCGTACACGAAGTTGTAAGCATTTGTATAATAAATAAGATTTTAAGTTTATTATTATTATTATCATTATCATTACAATTATTATTACTTGCTAAGCTACAACCCTAGTTGGAAAAGTAGGATGCTATAAGCCCAGGGGGCTTCAACAGGGAAAATATCTCAGTGAGGAAAGGAAACAGGAAAGATAAAATATTTCAAGAACAGTAGCAACATTACAATAAATATCTTCTATATAAACTATAAAAACTATAACAAAAGAAGAGAAATTAGATAAAATAGTGTGCCCGAGTGTACCCTCAGGCAAGAGAACTCTAACCCAAGACAATGAAATATTAAACTAATACTGGATCTTGATTGCATGAAAGAAAATAAGGATTTTTTTAGACTTCGTAGAATTATTTGATTTGATTTGCCACATTCGCTAGATCAATGCAGATACATCAGACATGCATTAAGCAATTGCCTTTTCAATATCCTGATAATTTTAGGACATAGATTTCACTGGAATCCATTAAAAACCGATTACTTAAATGTAAGAATTTCGAGTGAGGTTTACAACATTATTATTATTATTATTATTATTATTATTATTATTATTATTATTATTATTATTATTACTACTACTACTACTAGCTAAGCTACAACCCTAGTTGGAAAAGCCAGATGCTGTAAGCCCAAGGGTTCCAAAAGGGAAAAATAGCCTAGTGAGGATAGAAAAGAGGGAAATAAATAAACGATATAAGAAGTAATGAGCAAGTAAAATAAAATATTTAAAAAATAATAACAACATTAAAACATATTTCATATATAAACTATAAAAAGACTTATGTCAGCCTGTTCAACATGACAGACCATGATGCTATAAGCCCAAGGGCTCCAAAAGGGAAAAGCAGCCCAGTGAGGAAAGGAAATAAGGAAATAATTAAACGATATAAGAAGTAATGAATAATTAAAATTATATATTTTAAAAACATTAACAACATTAAAACGGACATTTTATATATAAACTATAAAAGGACTTATGTCAGCCTGTTCAACATGTAATCATTTGCTGCAAGTTTGAACTTTTGAAGTTCAACTGATTCAACTACCCAAATGAATCCTTTTTTACCGGGGAACTCGGTTCGAATCTCGGCTTGAGAAGGCGAATTTATCAATTTCATATCTTAATTTTTAATCCATTTTGGTGGAAATCAAAATATTCACGAAAAAAATAGTTACACAAATACGCTTGTATCTCAGTCTGTGTATGTTTTTATAAATAGTTATTTCCACAGCTTGTTACCCGGAATTTTTACAATGACCATGTTCACGTGTGGGTTTTAAAACGGTCTTTATTCGCATTTTGCTCATGCACGCATTGCAACAGCAAACCTCAATTGACGAGAATTGCAAACTATCTAAAAGAAGGTCGCTCGAAACGACCAGCTGTTGAATGTTAACCACCAGTTCGTCCCCCTATTATTATTATTATTATTATTATTATTATTATTATTATTATTATTATTATTATTACTAGCCAAGTTGGAAAAGCAAGATGTTATAAGCCCTGGATCTCCAACAGGGAAAAATAGCCCAGTGAGGAAAGGAAATAAGGAAATAAATAAACGATATAAGAAAAAAAAATAACGAAAAAATATTTTAAAAACAGTAACAACACCAAAACAGATATCATTATTATTAGTTGCTAAGTTACAACCCTAGTTGGACAAGCAGGATGCTATAAGCCCAAGGGCCCAAGCAGGGAAAATAGCCAAGTGAGGAAATGAAACAAGGAAAAATAAAATATTTCAAGAACAGTAACAGCATTAAAATAAACATTTCCTATATAAACTATATAAACTTTAACAAAACAAGAAGAGAAATTAGATAGAAGAGTGTGCCCGAGTGTACCCTCAAGCAAGAGAACTCTAACCCAAGTTGCGGAATGATCTTCCTTAATCGGGTAGTTGAATCAGTAGAAATTCAAAAGTTCAAAGTTGGAGCAAATGTTTTTATGTTGACCAGGCTGACATGAGTCTTTTTATAGTTTATATATGACATATCTGTTTTTGACGTTGTTAATAGTTTATATATGACATATCTGTTTTGACGCTGTTACTGTTTTTAGAATGATACATTGTTAATTTATTTTTATCATTTATTTATTTCCTTATTTCCTTTCCTCCCTGGGCTATTTTTCCCTGATGGAGCCCTTGGGCTTATAGCATCTTGCTTTTTCCAACTAGGGTTGTAGCCTGGCTGGTAATAATAATAATAATAATAATAATAATAATAATAATAATAATATGTCAGCCTGTTCAACATTAAAACATTTGCTGCAACTTCGAATATTTTATGTTCTACTGAAGTTCTACACATCCAAGAATGCCATCTGACGTCAAGGAATGTTGAGGAACATTTACCCAGCTCAACACATCTGATTTGACTCAACATCCTACTTCAAATCCTTCGCCCTTAAAAACGCGATCCTAGAGTACACCTGCACTTGACTGCAGGCCACAGGCAGGCCGATTCGGGTTATTAGTGCGCCTGCACTCAAGTGGCCTGTAAGCCTAACTCATATCGAAAGATTTTTTTTTTATTATCTATAGGGATTGTGAACTTTACAGTTATCTACCCTATGATAACCGTATACAAGGAGATAAGGACTATATGTTTGTTTTTTATCAAATGTAAACATAAGATTGGTATTACAGCCTTTTTATCAGTGTAGATAGCGAAGGGTTTGAATTGGTTTAACCGAGTGAATGAATGACTGGTGATACATACAAATATATATGTATGTATATATATACACATACATATATATGTATACACACACACACATATATATATATATATGTGTGTGTATACATATATATGTATGTACAGTATGTGTATATACATACATACATACATACATGAATATATATGTATACACACATACACACACACATATATATATATATATATATATATATATATATATATATATATAACATATAAGTATGCAAATATATCTATATATACATACATGCATACATATATATATATATATATATATATATATATATATATATATATATATATGTGTGTGTGTGTGTGTGTGTGTATGTGTGTATACATATATATGTATGTATGTATGTATGAATATATATACATATACATACATATATATGTATACACACATATATATATATACATAAATATCTATCTATATATATATGTGTGTGTGTGTATGTGTGTGTATGTGTGCATACAGAAAACGAATGAAAAGTGAAAGAAGTAGAAGAAAAAGATGAGTTTTCAATATCACAAATGTCTAAAACTGACCATTTTAGCCTAAAAACACTATACATAGGCAATATAAAACCCTCTATTCTCTTATTGCAAAAGAAGAAAGAATTAAAAAAGCAATCTTAACGATACTGACATCAATGCTAACGTCTAAAATATAGGATTGTGGTGGCTGATGTGGTAACGTCCCTCACTGGGGAACGTCTGACGGGGATTCGAGTCCCGCTCAAACTCGTCAGTATCTTTAGTCGCTGTAACCTCACCATCCTTGTGCGCTAAGGATGGGAGGTTTGGGGGAGCCTATAGGTCTATCTGCTGAGTCATCAGCATCCATTGCCTGGCCCTCCTTGGTCCTAGCTTATGTATATATAGTCAGTCTCTAGGGCACTGTCCTACTTGCTAGGGCAATGTCACTGTCCCTTGCCTCTGCCATTCATGGCCGACCTTTAGAGCTTAAAAGTGAAAAAAAAATGTAATCTAACCGACCGCTCAACAGTGTGACGGCCGAGAGAAGGTTATGACTCAAAGGCGGGATGCAATCAACTGAGTAATTTTATTAAAGAACACTCTCCTTTATATACAAAACCTCAAGGCAACAGGAATTTTCATGTTCGAGAAACGGACAATGTTAGAGAGGAAAAACGCTGACATGTTTCTTCTGGTTCTCACACTCTCCCAAGCGAATACTAAAGGGCAGTGGATGACACAAACCGAAATAAACAAACAGGGTACACACGCGTGTCGGTACAAACCGAAATAAACAAACAGGGTACACACGCGTGTCGGTACAAACCGAAATAAACAAACAGGGTACACACGCGTGTCGGTACAAACCGAAATAAACAAACAGGGTACACACGCGTGTCGGTACAAACCGAAATAAACAAACAGGGTGCACACGCGTGTCGGTACAAACCGAAAATAAACAAACAGGGTACACACGCGTGTCGGTACAAACCGAAAATAAACAAACAGGGTACACACGCGTGTCGGTACAAACCGAAATAAACAAACAGGGTACACACGCGTGTCGGTACAAACCGAAATAAACAAACAGGGTGCACACGCGTGTCGGTACAAACCGAAAATAAACAAACAGGGTACACACGCGTGTCGGTACAAACCGAAATAAACAAAAAGGGTACACACGCGTGTCGGTACAAACCGAAATAAACAAACAGGGTACACACGCGTGTCGGTACAAACCGAAATAAACAAACAGGGTACACACGCGTGTCGGTACAAACCGAAATAAACAAACAGGGTAGACATGCGTGTCGGTACAAACCGAAATAAACAATCAGGGTACACACGCGTGTCGGTACAAACCGAAATAAACAAACAGGGTACACACGCGTGTCGGTACAAACCGAAATAAACAAACAGGGTAGACATGCGTGTCGGTACAAACCGAAATAAACAATCAGGGTACACACGCGTGTCGGTACAAACCGAAATAAACAAACAGGGTACACACGCGTGTCGGTACAAACCGAAATAAACAAACAGGGTAGACATGCGTGTCGGTACAAACCGAAATAAACAATCAGGGTACACACGCGTGTCGGTACAAACCGAAATAAACAAACAAGGTACACACGCGTGTCGGTACAAACCGAAATAAACAAACAGGGTAGACATGCGTGTCGGTACAAACCGAAATAAACAAACAGGGTACACACGCGTGTCGGTACAAACCGAAATAAACAAACAGGGTACACACGCGTGTCGGTACAAAACGAAATAAACAAACAGGGTACACACGCGTGTCGGTACAAACCGAAATAAACAAACGGTACACACGCGTGTCGGTACAAACCGAAATAAACAAACAGGGTACACAGGCGTATCGGTGCTAATGAATATTAGCCGTTGGACAGGAGGCACACATGATGGATAGCTCTATGCCATGCTAAGCTTTCATTTTCTCTATTTTATAAATGCACGCGACTGAGTTAATGCCCCTTAAAAAATACGGAGTGTGTGTGATTGTCAACCCGTGTGTGTGTGCGTTGAAAGTTACAATTTTGTATAAGGTAGATTATTCTATTCTTTAATACAATGTAATCAAATTATAGTTATGATTTTGTTGACTCGTATCAAGTGTATAATAAATATTTGCGCTATTTTTCACTACTTAGGTAAACAGAACCTGTTTATTTTGTAAAGTTTTCTCTGTTGCCCGCTAGATGAATTTGTATATATATAAATATATATATATATATATATATATATATATATATATATATATATATATATATACATATATATATACATACATATATATATACATATACATATATACATGCCATATAAAAAAGACCAGTGGCTATATAGGCTATGTAAATATATAAGTATATAATTTTTTATCCAGGTACGCCCAGGTCTCACCATCCCTCGGGGGAGGGGGGGAGCTGAGTAGTCATACACTGGTGAGAAGGGGTGCGTGTGCATGCGTATGTCTAAATATTTAGCTTCCATATATATATATATATATATATATATATATATATACACACGGTGACAATGTGTTCTAGGACACCGTGTCTATCACAGTCCTAACTAGTTCAGGAATCGAACCTAGTACCAATAGCTGATAACTTAAGACATCTCTCCAAAAATATTTTTTGAAAACTATAGTAAATTTTCACCTATACAATTTCGCATGGCTTTCTCTTATACAAACGGTCAAGGACAAAATGATAATAAAAATAAACATGTCTCCGATGTAAACAAAAGCTTCTACGGACGAACTAAGACATGAGAGGACAGTTATTTTAGCTACTCTCACGCCATCTATCTCCCGCATTGTCAACAAGAGGCAGTGAGACGGAGTACGTTTGCACTTAAACATAAGGAATGTCTTCACAACAGTGTTGAAGCTTGCAATGCTGGTATATTCTCTCTCTCTCTCTCTCTCTCTCTCTCTCTCTCTCTCTCTCTCTCTTGTATACAATGTTTTGTACATAAGAGGTAATTTCTTCGATGTTTTTTTAGAAAAGGTTTATCATGTAGTTTACCCGGGTCTTCACAACAGTGTTAAAGCTTGCAATGCTGGTATTCTCTCTCTCTCTCTCTCTCTCTCTCTCTCTCTCTCTCTCTCTCTCTCTCTCTCTCTCTCTCGTATACAATGTTTTGTACATAAATGGTAACTCCTTTGATGTTTTTTTTTAGAAAGGTATATCAAGTAGTTCACCCCGGTCGTATAAAAAATCTATTAACTACCAAAGGACAACTTCTATTACCAGATCTGAACTGACCAATATTCAGAAATGGCAACAACAAACACTAGCGTTCAGATTTGAGAACGCCAGAATTACAATAACCACAAACAGTGTTCCAAATTAAGGACTCAAATAACCTGCGTTCAGAACTGAATAAGCAAACCACTGGGCGTTTAAAACTGAGAACGCCCTCCTCAACATTCAGATTTAAGAAAGGCATCCTGAACAAAACTTAAAACCATAAATAAAAATATACATTCAACACCTCTTGGCATTTTGAGCTCAAAAGATAAGACGGTCTCGCCTTGAGATTATTTTTCTACGCAAGATAGTCCCAAGACTTGATAAAAATACAGCTCCTGACACAAACAACAAAGCTTATTTAGTTATTTTATAGGTCTGATGTAATTGGTAATGAATTTGGTGTGATGTAATTGGCAATGGATTGGGTATGATGTAATTGTCCATAAATTAGGTCTGATGTAAATGGCAATGACTTTAGTCTGATGTCATTGGCCATAAATTAGGTCTGATGTAAGTGGCAATGAATTAAGTCTGATGTAATTAGCAATGACTTTAGTCTGATGTAATTGACAATGGATTAGGTCTGACGTAATTGGAAATGAATTAAGGCTGATGTAATTGGCAATGACTTTAGTCTGATGTAATTGACAATGGATTAGGTCTGACGTAATTGGCAATGAATTAAGGCTGATATAGTTGGCAATGACTTTAGTCTGATGTAATTGACAATGGATTAGGTCTGACGTAATTGGCAATGAATTAAGGCTGATATAGTTGGCAATGACTTTAGTCTGATGTAATTGACAATGGATTAGGTCTGATGTAATTGACAACGAATTAGGTCTGATGTTATTGACAATGAATTAGGTCTGATGCAATTGGCAATGAATTAGGTCTGATGTAACTGGCAATGAATTAAGTCTCATGTAATTGAAAACGAATTAAGTCTGATGTAATTGGCCATGAATTAGGTAGGTATGATGTAATTGGCAATGAATTAAGGCTGATGTAATTGGCAATGTAATTGGCAATGAATTAAGGCTGATGTAATTGGCAATGAATCAGGGCTGATGTAACTGGCAATGGCTAGGTCTAATGTAATTGACAAGGAATTATATCTGATGTAATTGGCAATGAATTAGGGCTGATGTAATTGGCAACGGCTTATGTCTCATATAATTGACAATGGATTAGGTCTGATGTAACAGGCAAATGAGAAAATATTAAATAATTAAGATACTGATAAAGATCTCTCAGTTTCTTAATTACAGGTTATGTTGATTTCCTCATTGGCGAGGTGTAAACCTTTTCAATGTGTTATTGCAATACACATTCTTCTTATAAAAAATTACAGACCATAAACTAGCTTAATAATAATAATAATAATAATAATAATAATAATAATATAGATTGTAAGCAACGTGACTGCCATCACACGATGGTAGTTTATAGAAACCTTACTTTAAACAGTTTATGCAGTTGTTATAATGTAAAATTAATGAAAATTATCATAAATAGATAATTAAGAAGATATGCTTCTATGACTTACCTAAAAAGCTCTAAAATCAAACCAATCAATGAATATAAAACTATAAAAAAGACCTCATTGATTGGTTTGATTTTAGAGCTATATTAAATTTTTTTTAATGAGGTGCATTTTCACCGACTCGTAGCGGTGTCCTTTTAGCTCGGAAAAGTTTCCTGCTTTCTGATTGGTTAGAATTATCTTGTCCAACCAATCAGCGATCAGGAAACTTTTCCGAGCTAAAAGGGCACCCCTGCGAGTCGGTGCAAATCTGCCTCACTAAAAAAATGACTATAGTTGGGTAGTTCTGAGAATATCTTCGTAATTATCGACTTTTTATAATTTTTTTTAAATTTATATTATAACAATTGCAAATAGGCTGAAGATAACAGAGGTTATGTCGAAAGTTTCCAAATATAGATGACAGCAGCTTTAATAATTTTATTTTTACTTAAATTAAGATTCTTAAGTACCACTGAATATATATGTATGTATGTATGTATGTATGTATGTATATATATATATATATATATATATATATATATATATATATATATATATATTTATATATACACACACATATATATATAATATATATATATATATATATATATATATATATATATATATATATATATATATGTATATGTGTATATATATACACACACATATATATATATATATATATATATATATATATATATATAGATAGGTAGATAGATAGATATACATATATATATATATATATATATATATATATATATATATATATATATATATATATATATATATATATACTGTATATATATATCGTATCCGTAGTTGTGCATATCCATGAAACACTCTCTCTCTCTCTCTCTCTCTCTCTCTCTCTCTCTCTCAAATATTCCAAAAAAATTCTTCCTGTAACATTTTTCCCATCTAACGACGATGCTCCATAAAACTATATTTTCCATTAAATAATCTTTTTTTCCGTGAAATAAAAAACCGACAAAAAGGGTTCCTATCAAAGTTTATAGAATATTCTATTTCATTTTTATACGGAGCCTTTTGCACGCCAACTGGACTGATATAGTTTTTTATCTTTTCATTTATTCAAGGACAATATTCAACGATATGAAGAGGAAAGATGCTAATTGTAAAGCGATATAGATTAATCCTGTATATGGTATACCTTTTAACTACTAAAAATAAATCGAAATATTTATCATTGAAGTCCACTCCAAGATTTTATGTTTGGTTGATATATACTTTGGGAAAAGAGAGATCATTTCCCTGTTTTTTTTTTTTCTCTTTTTTTATAAAAAATCTTTTATGAGAGAATTAACCTGTAAAAAGATGACGGGTAATGTGTATGTATATATATATATATATATATATATATATATATATATATATATATATATATATATATATATATATATATATGTATATATCTGTGTATATCTATCTATGTATGTATGTATGTATGTATGTATGTATGTATGTATATATATATATATATATATATATATATATATATATATTTATATATATATTTATATATATATAATTATATATATACATACATATATATATATATATATATATATATATATATATATATAATAGATGTATATATACATACTTTTGTACATTGTGCATATTTTTCCCGGATCTATTTGGCTTTATGTTTCAAATTATTTTCCCTGTGCTTTTTATATTGTGCTAACCGTTCTGTGTGTGTATGTGTGTACATTTTAAATAAAACTACTTTCCGCGTTGCTGATTATAATATATATATATATATATATATATATATATATATATATATATATATATATATATATATATACATTGGCAATCTTGCTAATGATGATGGAAGACGTCCAATTGGAGTGCCTCTCCTTTTAAGTTCTTCCTTTTAGAGGAAAAAAAAAATACTTCAGATTGAAGAATTTTAGCTTTCTCTGTTCCTTCAGCATTCTCTATTTCAGTGCAGTTCCCGCCTTATTCTGCATAATCTTTATTTTTCGATCTTCAACATTATGGGCTATACTTACCTCATTTCAAATCCCCACAATCGTATACTGACCAACTAATAATAACTAGTTCTCCTTTTCGGATAATTTATTTCTTCTCCCCCTTTCTCCTTCCTGTCTCCCTCCTCTTCCTGGATTTTCAGTCTGAATCCTTTCAAATAAATCAGTTATTAGTCTTCAAGATTCTTGTTTTGCTTTTCATGACTGCCTTCCTGATTTCACTTGTCGCTGATCCCTTCCTTCTTAGAAGAAAGAAGTCTTCAAAACAAGAATCTTGAAGACTTCTTCTTTCTCTCCATGAGGAAGAAGTCTTCAAAACCAAAATCTTGAAGACTTTTTCTTCCTCATGGAGAGAAAGAAGAAGTCTTCAAGATTCTTGTTTTGCTTTTCATGACTTCCTTCCTGATTCCACTTGTTGACCCCTTCATTCTTTCATTCTGATTATACTCACTGACCATAGTTGTTTTGGCTAATTTTTCATGGCCGGATGCAAGAAGAAAGTGATCAACGACACGTGAAATCAGAAAGGCAGTCATGAAAAGCAAAACAAGAATCTTGAAGATTTCTTCTTTCTCTCCATGAGGAAGAAGAAGTCTTCAAGATTCTGGTTTTGAAGACTTCTTCTTTCTCTCCATGAGGAAGAAGTCTTCAAGATTCTGGTTTTGAAGACTTCTTCTTTCTCTCCATGAGGATGAAGAAGTCTTCAAAACAAGAATATTGAAGACTTCTTCTTCCTCATGGAGAGAAAGAACAAGTCTTCAAGATTCTTGTTTTGCTTTTCATGACTGCCTTCCTGATTCCACCCTTCTTGTTTTTTTAAAAATAAGCTAGATACAGGAACTCTCTATTGTTGGCTGGGCGGGGTTCCCCCCTTCCTGCTAGCCCGGAGGGCTCCCCCCCTTCCCGCTGGCAGGGCGGGGCTCCCCCCTTCCCGCTGGCAGGGCTGGGCTCCCCCCTTCCCGCTGGCAGGGCGGAGCTCCCCCCTTCCCGCTGGCAGGCCGGGGCTACCCCCTTCCCGCTGGCAGGGCGGTGCTCCCCCCTCCTCGCTGGCGGGGTGGGGCTCCCCCCTTCCCGTTGGCGGGGCGGGGCTCCCCTCTTCCTGCTGGCAGGGTGGGCTTCCCCCCTCCCACTGGCAGGGGGGGCTCCCCCCTTCCAACTGGCGGGGTGGTGCTCCCCCCCTCCCGCTGGCAGGGGGGTCTCCCCCCTCCCGCTGGTACGGCGGGGCTCCCCCTTCCCGCTGGCAGGGCAGGGCAGGGCTCCCCCCGTACCGCTGGCAAATCGAACTATAAAGGCGTAGCACAACAGCTTATCGGCAACTAGATAGTATCAGCTCAGTTAGAAATGAAGTTTGTAATTTTAACACTGAAATAGATAACGCGGAGTCAAGCTAACAACTAATCCTAAAGAGTTCATCTGTAACTTTAACATAACTGGTATGGAATGAACATCTTGGTCCCCAATCTTCTTTGACTATCAATATTCTCTCCCTCTCTCACTCCTTCTCGCTCTCACCCTTTCCTAGTCTCACCTCTTCTCGCTCTCACCACCCTCGGACTCTTTCACCCCTTTTCACTTCAACTCTCTCTCTCTCTCTCTCTCTCTCTCTCTCTCTCTCTCTCTCTCTCTCTCTCTCTCTCCATGGTAAATAATAAAAGATAGCGTCGAGTTTATATCACCCACTTACATAAAACTAAATTTCAGAATAAATATCATCTTGAGAAACATTAACAAGTTCCATTCTCTCGAAACATGATGTTCGAGAAGTGAATCTTTATCTCACTAAGAGTTGGAATTGTTGAAAGACAAACAGGCAAGAATGGAAGTAATAATGTGGTTTTTGGAAGGGTTACAAGGTTTCGGTAGGTTTGGATAAATGGATAAATTCCAGATTTATAGAAGGTAAGAAGAACTAATTACGTGGGTTACGCCCCGTCTGTTTAATAAATCCAAAGAAATATTTTGCAATTCCAAATTATAAAGGGGCTCAATTATTATTCAATTATTATTATTATTATTGTTATCATTATTATTATCATTATTATTACCTCCGCCAAAGAGGTCATGTTTTCACCTTGGTCTATTTATTTGTCACCAACTTAACTCAAAAAGTTACGAAAAAACTTTGACTAACGTACTACAAATATATTAACGATGTATTCAAGCCGAATCTCTCTCTCTCTCTCTCTCTCTCTCTCTCTCTAAATGTCATTTAGGCCGGTATAACTCATGTATGGTGTTTTTTTTTATCATTATTTTATAACGAACCATATCTGAAAGTACTTTTTCTTTCATCGGTGACTTGAAAAAGACTTATGTCGAAATAATCTAATGTAGCTGTTAACGGAAGGAATTGTTGAGCTGCGATACTCCAATAATTTCTACATGATTTGGCGGATTCATGATACACACACATACACCCACCCACCCACACACACACACTCACACACACATACACATACACATACACACATATATATATGTATATATATGTATATATATACATATATATCCATATACTGAATATATATATATATATATATATATATATATGTGTGTGTGTGTGTGTATATACATATATATATATATATATATGTATATACTGTATATATACATATATATACATATACTGTATATATATATATATATATATATATATATATATATATATATATATATATATATATATATATATACACATATATATATATATACATATACTGTATATATATATATATATATATATATATATATATATATATATATATATATATATATATATACATATACTGTATACACACAAACACACACACACACACACACATATATATATATATATATATATATATATATATATATATATATATATATATATATATATATATATAGATGTGTGTGTATTCGGTATTTACAGTGGATATTCGAAATGTTAAATGACAAAACAATGAAATATGGCAACTCGATTTGTAAAATTTTAATGCTTTCACTGGCAATAACACCCCCTTTGCCGTCTTTGATTCGCTATGGTTGGAGAAGGCTCCGCCCATTTCATAGTAGTAGTAAGAAGAGCAACACCTTGTCTGTACTGTCATGGGAACAATAGAAACATCTGCCAGATGATTTCCCCCGAGTATCGGCGAAATACGCCACAGTAAATACGAGTCAGATACAACATTTTACTTTTGTCTCATCATCACCGAGAACGCAAATACGTTATGTCAACAGTGCTCAAATAAAACAACCCCCTTTTCATTCTTCCGTGTTCGTAAGGATCCGTGGACAGATCTGACGGAGATAAGTACCCAGGCAAGTGTCTTTGCACGTACTGGTCTTTTTTTACTTCGTGTACCATTACTTACTTGTAAGGCTTCAGTTTGTTCCGTCAAAGAAAGGTGATGGACGAGTTAAGTTTCTTTAAAAGGAAAGGAATATTTATGCTATTAATTTGTTTTTAATTATACTAATAACATGATATTATTACATTACATGTACGTCCTTTATTATTATTATCATTATTATTATTATTATCATTATTATTATAATTAGTAGTAGTAGTAGGTAGTAGTATTACCTCCGGTAACGATGTTGGTAGGAGGTTATGTTATCGCCCCTGTTTGTCTGTTTGTTTGTTCGTGAGCGATTCCTGGCCACGATTTTACTCATAGAGCAGTAAAACTTTCAGGGATTAATTGTTATGTTGAGACGTGGAAGTGATTCAATTTTCAAAGGGAAAAAGGCACGTTAATAGAAGGAAAATTTATTGAAAGATTGTAGTTAATTCTAATAGCCAGGCCTTCTCCATCATGCGGCTCAATACTCTAGCAGAAGTTTTATTCCAGTTGTGACCAAATTGTGGAATGATCTTCCTAATCGGGTAGTTGAATCAGTAAAACTTTAAAAGTTCAAAGTTGCAGCAACTGTTTTTATGTTGAATAGGCTGACATAAGTTCTTTTATAGTTTATGTATGAAAAACTGTTTTAATATTGTTAATGTTCATAAAATATTTCATTTTAATTGTTCATTACTTCTTATATAGTTTATTTATTTCCTTATTTCCTTACCTCAGTGACCTATTTCTCCTTATTGGAGCCCTTGGGCTTATAGCATCATGCTTTTTCCAGCTAGGGTTGAGGCATAGCTAATAATAATAATAATAATAATAATAATAATAATAATAATAATAATAATAAAAATAATAATAATAATAATAATAATAATATTACGCTTTATCATTACCCTATAACTTATCATGTCACTCACGTTTCTTACTGCTACTTAATATCACATTTACATAACGCCTTAACTTTATTTATCTAAATATAAATAATTCCTCTCTGCGTGAGGATTGTCCGAAGACAATCTTGCAAACGAGCCCTTGTCTCAATATTTTTTTTTTTTTTTTGCTTTAGTGCGGGATTCTGTCACAACATTCGTATAAATCATGTCGTTCTTACACATCTCTTGCCTCCTTTGTTCCTTGAGAATGCGAGTTTAAAGTGAGTCTAGGAGGCAAACAGTAATGTATATATATACAGTATATATATATATATATATATATATATATATATATATATATATATATATATATAAATATATGTATACACATATACATACCTATAGATGTATAGATACCATATGTATGCATATATACACATATATGCATTTATATACATTATGTGTCATATATATTTATGTATATATACAACGCACATGTACATTATATGTACACACATATATAAATATATATGTGTGTGTGTGTGTGTGTGTGTGTGTGTGTGTGTGCGTTATGTACGAAACAGAAAATACCAGATACAGCAATAGAAAATTCACAAATTATATCTACTAGAGTGAGTGTGTGTTGGGCCTTTCCTGAAAGTTGAAATGGATCTTAACTCCCTATAATATTTATTGCTGTGTTAATTTCTAGATTATAAACTCAAAGGAAAAGAAATCAGTAGGTAATTCCAGTTTTGATACAGGAGGCTAAAATCTCGGGCCGGAAGACAAAATAATGATTTATTTTCCCTTTTGGGGCCCCTGGGCTTATAGCATCCTGCTTTTCCAACTAGGGTTGTGATAATGATAATGATAATGATAATAATAATAATAATAAAAATAATAATAATAACAAAATTGGTGGACAAATTAGCAACGACCTGGTTAGGATTACAAGAGAGGTCGTACTGTCCGCATAAGGTAGTTATTTTCCTTCTATGTTCTTCTGCAAAAGATTTGCAATATTTTGGCACAATCTTTGTCACAAAATTACGTTGTCCTTGAAGAATGAGAAAGATGTCTCTCTCCTTTATCTCATTTTTATCCTGCACTGAAGGCCTCTCTCTCTCTCTCTCTCTCTCTCTCTCTCTCTCTCTCTCTCTCTCTCTCTCTCTCTCTCTCTCTCTCTCTCCAGTTTATCACAAGTTCAAAACTTGCAGTGAATGTTTTCACGTTGAAGAAGGTGAAATAAGTCTCTCTTCATAGTTTGTATATGACATTATTATTCTAACGTTGTTACTGATCTAAATATATTTCATATTCATTATTTCTCATATAGCTTATTTTCTTATTCCTTTTCCTAACTGGGTTAACTTTCCCTGTTGGAGCCATTGGGCTCATAGCATCTGCTTTTCATACTAGGGTTGTAGCTACCTAGTAGTAGTAGTAGTAGTAGTAGTAGTAGTAGTAGTAGTAGTAGTAGTAGTAGTAGTAGTAGTATCATCATGTTTCCATACTTTGTTTCTATATCACCTAAGACTTTCCAAATTAGTCGTTAACGTCATTTCTTCCTCAAGGAATCCACATTTTGAACCCTTCAATGTCATTATTATTATTATTATTATCATTATTATTATTATTATTAGCTAATCTACAACCCTAGCTGGAAAAGCAGGATGCCATAAGCCCAGGGGCCCCAACAGGGAAAATAGCTCAGCGAGGAAAGGAAACAAGGAAAAATCAAATATCTAAGAACAGCAACATTAATCCTTCATGTCATTGAAGACCAGGACTTTATTGGCACGGTCTCAACTTATTACTTTTTTTTTCTTTTTTCTTTTTTTAACGAACGTAATATTTTTGCAAAAAAGGGATTGAACCATAATACTTTATAACTTCCGGTTGCATTACTCAGCTGTTTTTGTTTGCTTCAAACCGTCAATTTTGTTATTGTTTGTATTTTTGTTTATTGCAACGATTGAAAACATTTCAATACTGTTATCAATGTTTTTGTTGCTGTTATAAGACATTTTTTTCAGATCTATAAGACCTCTAGTCTTGGGTAGTGCCATAGCCTCTGTACCATGGACTTCCACTGTCTTGGAATAGAGTTCTCTTGCTTGAGGGTACACTCGGGCACACTATTCTATCTTATTTCTCTTCTTATTTTGTTAACGTTTTCATAGTTTATATAGGAAATATTTATTTTAATGTTGTTACTGTTCTTAAAATATTCTATTTTTCTTTGTTTCCTTTCCTCACTGAGTTATTTTCCCTGTTGGAGCCCCTGGGATTATAGCATCCTGCTTTTCCAACAAGGGTTGTAGTTTAGCAAGTAATAATAATAATAATAATAATAATAATAATAATAATAATAACAATAATATTAATAATATTAATAATACGTTTATATTTAGTTCATGTACTTCTTAATTTCCCATACGATATTTCTTAAGGGAAACTATTAAAATCTTTCTTTTTGTTACGGTGGTTAAATTTACAATTTCGAACAATTTTCGTGACGCTGCGAGTGTTCTGCGTTATTCAAGAGGAAATCTGAAATATTAATCTATATCAATTCATCTGGACTTACACGGAGCTGATCTTGATTAACATTTGTAGGGGATGGAGAGAGAGAGAGAGAGAGAGAGAGAGAGAGAGAGAGAGAGAGAGAGAGAGAGAGATAAAAATTTATCATGATAGATTATTACAAACAAAATAGTATGTAGAAGTATAGTTGCTGAAAAGAGAAGAAAATATAAAGAGAGAGAGAGAGAGAGAGAGAGAGAGAGAGAGAGAGAGAGAGAGAGAGAGAGAGAGAGAGAGAGAGAATTCATCATGTAACTCTGTAAAAGTATAGTTGTTGGAAAAGAGAAGAAAATGAGAGAGAGAGAGAGAGAGAGAGAGAGAGAGAGAGAGAGAGAGAGAGAGAGAGAGAGAGAGAGAGAGAGAGAGAATTTATCATGTAACTATGCTCGATGTTTCAATCAGAACAGATTATTGCAAAGAAAATCTGTCGCACTCGACTTGCACTCTGGATCAGAAGCACCGAGAACGTCTTGGGGAGGAAATAGATAAGGCATTGTGCGTCATGCTCCCTGGCATGACATTTCGCTATTTCGCTCCCAGTCATCATATTAGGACGTTCGCACTCGTCTTGCACTTAGGTTTTTCAGATTTAAAGGCCGCTCATGAATGGCATAGGGAATGGAAAGTGACGTTGCCCTAGCAAGAAGGACAATGCCCTAGAAACCGACCATATATAAATACGATCAGCGCCCAAGCCCCCTATCCAGCCAATCTACGACCAGGGAGGGCCAGGCACTGGCTGTTGATAAACTCAGTAGGTAGGCCCTAGCATAACATTTCGCTATTTCGCTCCCAGTCATCATATTAGGACGTTTGCACTCGTCTTCCACTTAGGTTTGTTCAGGTTTAAAGGCCGCTCATGAATGGCAGAGGTAATGGAAAGTGACGATGCCCTAGCAAGAAGGGCAATGTGCTAGAGACTGACCATACATAAATACGATCAGTGCCAAAGCCCCCTCTCCACCCAATCTAGGACCAGGGAGGGGCAGGCGCTGGCTGTTGATGACTCAGCAGGTAGATATACAAGCTCCCTCAAATCCCCAATCCTTTGCTCACAAGGATGGTGAGGTTGCAGACAATAACGAAACTATTGATTTTGAATGGGAATCGAACCCCTGTCTTGTGAGCGCCAAGCAGGGACGCTTCCAATAGGCCACCACAACCTTTAGGACGGGTGATTTATGGAACTTTCTTGAAAAAAAAAACTGTCTCAAGAAAGCTATTTTTAATTAAATAGAATCGTCTTGTGATATTTTCTTTGATTCCCAGGATGACATAACATTTCACTCTTAATTTTCTTTAGCTTCGATTATGAATAAAAATTAACTTTACACACTGGAAATACGGTGAAGAAATTGAATACCTGAGAGATCATTGAGGCTAATAGAAATTACTTTTGCCTATGCCAAGGTAGTTCACTTTTTCATTCCGTGGTTTTTTGTTTTAACATCGGCATGTTAATACGATTGAGCGAAACTATTTGTGTCGGTTTTATACTGAAAACCTAAAAAAACTATGTTGAACCAATCAAGAAATAATTGGAGGCTGAATAAGATAGGAATGGAACGTTTGGGGAAAGTTTTACCGAGGGTTTTTGTCATTCACATTCCTTGCTCAAGCTGGATTCGAACTTACACAAGATAAGAAGAGTATCAATAAACCCTTGGAGGAAACCAAGAATGGAAGAGATCAGTATGGCTATTAAAAATATACTTTAAAGGCCGCTAATGAATGGCAGAGACAAGGGACTGTGTCATTGCCATATCGAGAAGGACAATGACCTAGAGACTGACCATATATATATATAAGATCAGCGCCCAAGCTAGGACCAAGGAGTGCCAGGCAATAGCTGCTAATAACTCAGCAGCTAGACCTATAGGCTCTCCAAAAACCCCAATCTTTAACTCACAAGGATGGTGAGGTTACAGCTACCAAAGAAACTTATTTCTTTGAGCGGGACTCGAATCCCAGTCTGACGTTCACTAGTCAAGGACGTTACCACATCGGCCACCACAACTTCTAGTTTTCTTCCCGTGGCATATTATCCCCAGGGGCAAGTGTACTCTACAGCGCAGCAATCTTGGTGCAGTGCAAGCGAACCGGAGTAGTGGATTAGTGGTTCAATGTTTATATTTACGTGGTGCAATGTACGCATGGTTGATCGCTGGGAGCTGCAGCAGGGTTGCCAGGTTGGCCTTTTTCAGGCTAAAAACTTCAAATTTGGCCTTTTTTAAAAATTGGTTAGCCTTTAGCAATATCATGAAAAACGTTGGCCTTAAATGCTATACTTTTGGCCTTTTTTCACTAATGGGCTGGCCTTTTAAAGCTGCGGTTGATCAGAAGTTGTCCTTTTCTCACTTGGAAAACCTGGCAACCCTGTTACTTCCAATTCTGCACCAAAACAAGTAAGTGGTTCTAGGTACCCTTGGCACACGGATACTCGGCAAGGAAGAAGTGCAACTGGATAAAAAAGGATATTGATTTTTTCTTTCATAAATGCACCGAGTATGTTGTGCACTTGCCTTAATGTTGCTAAGAACTATGCACTATTTTTTATCATTAAAGTCTGGTACAGTAATATTTGCACTTTCTATGAATAAAAGGATGTACACATTATTCAAACATAAGCACTATAGTCCATTTCGTTTATCGAGGCAGATTTGCACCGACTCGTAGCGGTGCCCTTTTAGCTCGGAAAAGTTTCCTGATCGCCGATTGGTTAGAATTATCTCGTCCAAACAATCAGCGATCAGGAAACTTTTCCGAGCTAAAGGGGCATCACTGCGAGTCGGTGCAAATCTCCATCGCTAAAAGAAATTGACTATAGATTTAACAGTACAGGAATTTCCTTTATTATTACTGGCTAAGCTACAAGCCTAGTTGGAAAACCAGGATGTTATAAGCCCAAGGGCTCCAACTGGAAAAAAATTAGCCCAGTGAAGAAACGAAATAATGAAATAAACTACAAGAGAAGTAATGAACAATTAAAATAAAGTATTTAAAGTACAGCAACAACAATAAAACATATACTTTATGTATAAAGTATAAAATCTTAAAAAAAAAAAAAAAATAAGAGCAAGTGAAATAAGATAGTACAGCATTATCTTATATGGCACTTCCTATGATTAGATTTCGCATACTTGCACGATAAGATCACTAACATTATCATTATTGCCACAGTTGATGAAAATTTGTTGTTAGTGATTTTATTCATAAATGATGTTTCAGCAGCAACGAAATAAGCGTAATGCTATAAACAACAAGCATGTACGAAATAATTATTTATAAATAAGTTAATGTTTAAAATGTTTAATGTTTTCATGTAACACACGTGTATCAGCGCGTGGATGAAATAATAAAGATAATGCTGAAGATAATTATGCCTATAGTCCATTTCTTTTAGCGATGCATATTTGCACTGACTCGCAGCGGTGCCCTTTTAGCTCGGAAAAGTTTCCGGATCGCTGATTGGTTGGACAAGATAATTCTAACCAATCAGCGAGCTAAAAGGGCACCGCCGCGAGTCGGTGCAAATATGCATCGCTAAAAGAAATGGACTATAGTTTTGTCCATATTTCTTATTTAAGTTTTGCCTTATATTCACCAATATTTAATAGTTAATTGTTTACATATACATACACCCATATATACAACAAATGCAGTCTTTTCTAGTTCACCGCCAGACAAAGACCTCAGACATGTCTTTACTTAGCCAGTTCTCATCACCACGCTGGCCAGTAGGAGTCTTTTGTCTGATTGCTTACATGTACAGAATTGGTGATCGTTTCGATACGCAAACCCTTTCACTACGTATAGATATCGCCCCCCCAATATGTGTGTATATATATATATATATATATATATATATATATATATATATATATATGTGTGTGTGTGTGTATGTGTATATATATACATATATATATATATATATACTGTATATACATATATATATATATATATATATATATATATATATATGTACTGTATATACATACATATATATATATATATATATATATATATATATGAACTGTATATACATACATACATACATATATATATATATATATATATATATATATATATTTATATATATAATTATATATATAGGTGTGTGTATTTACATATATATATATATATATATATACATATATATGCACACACACACATATATATATGCACATATATACATATATATATATCTATATATATATATATATATATATATATATATATATATATATATAAACATATATATAAACCAGGTTTAACATTAGCAGCTAGAATCAAAGATTAAAGAATAGTTAAACGCAGGTCATTCGATTCTCCACCCAATATTTCGAATTCATCAAACTTTGATGCCTGTTCACATTCATCAACTTATTAGTACATACCATATAAATTCTTGTTTTGACACAACAGGAAAAATCCCATGTCACATTTCTGGGGTTGCAGTAATTGAATTCCTAAATAATAATTGTATTTCTTTGAGCATTTTTTTTTGAAGAGAACACAGGCTCTTGCATCGATTTCGGGATTCTTGATGGTTGGGTCAAGTCGGATTTTGACCTGAAATTATTTTTGCCTTAGATTATTAAGTTTTTTTTTTTTTTTTTTTGGTTCTATCTATTCGTATACGGTCATGCTTGATTGCGTTTGTTTATTTGTTACATATTAGTCTACGCATTACTTTTAATAATAATAATAATATTAATAATAATGATAATAATAATAATAATAATAATAATAATAATAATAATAAAAACAATAATAATAATAATGATTATGATAATAATAAAATAATAATAATAATGATTATGATAATAAAAATAATTATAACAAATAATATGATAATAATAATAATAATAATAATAATAATAATAATAATAATAAAGATTATGATAATAATAATAATAATGATAATAATAAAATAATAATAATAATGATTATGATAATAATAATAATAATAATGATAACAATGATGATAATAATAAAATAATAATAATAATGATAAAATAATAATAATAATGATTATGATAATAATAATAATAATAATAATAATAATAATAATAATAATAATAATAATACTTGTCCATCTAATCATCTACCAATGTAAGGAGACCCACTTAATTACTATTTTTCTCAGAGGAAATAAAATGTTTTATTCCTTATCATCTTAAACACTTTTCTTGATAAGCATAAGATGGAGTTCACGAATCCAAATACAATAAGTAATTATATTAACTCTATATTAGATTTTCAGCAACAAGAGAATAATAACAATTAAGTTTATGTTAATAATGATAAATATAGACAATATATTGTTGGCGATGTGTTTACGTATTCTATATGACGAATTCAGACGTTTAAATTAATTTCCTTCACTTATATATTTCCTGGAAAGAAACATCATTTCCTAACGATCATTTCCATTTCCATCTCCCGCTGATCTTTATAACAATAATAATAAATATATCATAGATAACAGTATATTGTTAGCGATGTAATTATGTGTTTTATATGACGAATTCAAGACGTTAAAATTCATTTCCTTAACTTATATATTGGCTGAAAAAAAATATCATTTCCTAACATTCATTTCCATCTCCCGCTGATCTTTATAACAATATATAAGTAGAGGAAATGATTTTTAATATCTTGAATACGTCACAAAATAGCTAAATACATCGCCAACAATATATTTTCTATAATATATTTATAATTATTGTTATACAGATCAGCGGGAGATGGAAATGATTGCTAGGAAATGATGTTTTTTCTCAGCCAATATATAAGTAAAGGAAATGAATTTTAACGTCTTGAATTCGTCATATAAAATAGCTAAATACATGGCTAATCGGATATTGTTGTCTAAAATATATTTATGATTATTATTATTATAGAAAATATATTGTTGGCGATGTATTTTTTTATATTGTGACGTATTCAAGATGTTAAAAATCCTTTCTTTACTTATATATTGCCTGAAAAGAAACATAATTTCCTAATTTCCTTATTCCCTTTCCTCACTGGGCTATTTTTCCCTGTTGGAGCCCTTGGCCTTATAGCATCTTGCTTTTCCAACTAGGGTTGTAGCTTGGATGATAATAATAATAATAATAATAATAATGATGATAATAATAATAATAACGATCATTTCCATTTCCATCCCCGCCGTTCCCTGTCAAGTCTCTGCAGTCTTGCCATTAGCCTCCGTTGGTCATTACCATTCATCTCCCTTGGCCATTAGTATCCATAGTCATTAACTTCCTCGGCCATTATTTCCAACTGGCCAATGTAGGAACGCGGTTTAAGACAGGCCTCCATACATTCTTCTTGTGGGACTCTAGCAACCCGTAATTTCGAATCTTGGTCCGTTTTTCGTGAAATAGATCCGTTTATGTCTATTTTGGGAAACTTTCACCCCCAAAAGGACGTACCGGTACGTTCTTACAAAACACTGGTAATTACATATTTTTACATATTTTTGATAATTTTATGAGAAACTTCAGGCCTTTTCCGAAAGAATGAGACCAACCTGACCTCTCTAAGACAAAAATTAAGCCTGTTAGAGCAATTTAAAAAAAATATATAGCAAATGTGCTCGAAATTTAACCTTATGGTGGGGGTAAAAGGGTTAACTGTTGTCCATTCAGCTCAATACATTTCCCAGTGAAACTGCTTTAGTATCAGTTCGTTTGTTTTGCAATAGATTATCATATTTTGCAGTCTGTTTACGAGATTTGCTTTCCATGAACTAGATATACTATTCGCCTGTATATTTGAGAGGCAGACTTCACATGAACAAGATTCTTTTCTTTCCTTTGCCCAGTGACATAGCTAATTTGGGACCGGAGGCCCTTTTTGAGAATGCCCCACGAGCCCCCAAGAGAGGGCGAGGGCTGAGCAGGGCTAGAAAATAAAAATATGTAAGTATAAATTTAAAAATATGTAAGTATAAATTTAAAAATATGCAAGTATAAATTTAAAAATATGTAAGTATAAACTTAAAAATATATAATTATACATTCAAAATTATCATCTATTCACTAAGGGGGAGGGGACATCCTAACTAACTCATCCCCCTAGGCCCAAAAATCTTTAGGTTACGCCACAGATTTATCTGAGTTCCTGAAACTGTAGTTCCAACTATAAGCGTCTACGCTTAAGCGCCTGTCGTTTCCTGAGCTTATAATGCCTTTATAGACTACAAGAAAGCTTTTGATTCTGCCAAAACTTCAGTAGCAATGAAAGCCCTTCAAAGAAAATTAATAGATGAATCTCATATCAGAATACTTAATGATAGTTATACGGGTAGTACAGCATTCCTAAAACTACATATAGTGAGAAAATGTGTTTCATGAGAAATTAGTTAATTTAGTCTAGAGAGAAGCATGTATATAGGACAAGCTCCTTTCAGTAAAAGAACCCCACTATTCTATCTTATTTCTCTTCCTATTATTTCATTAAAGTTTTTACAGTTTAAATGTGAAATATTTATTATAGTGTTGTTACTGTTCTTAATATATATTCTATTTTAATCGTTAATTACTTGTCTTGTTTCCTTGCTTCCTTTCCTCACTGGCTTATTTTCCCTGTTGGAGCCACTGGGCTTATAGCACCTTGCTTTTCCAACTATGTTTGTAGCTTAGCAAGTAATAATAATAATAATAATAATAATAATAATAATGATTATTATAATAATAATAAAGAAAAACAACAAGAGAAGTTTAAGAACAATAATAACATTAAAATAAATCTTTCATATATAAACTATAAAAACTCGAAAATAACCGTATTTTAACCGTAATAACTGCCAGACTGCTCAATATTTCGTTCTTGGTACCAGAGATTACAATGCTTTTTAAGGTGTCTTCAGTCGTCCAATAAGAGCCCTTTGTTTCTTTCCCAGATTACACAATTGGCTTTTAGCCATATGACTGATTTCGTGTATACGCACGTACGCACATGCAGAGAGAGAGAGAGAGAGAGAGAGAGAGAGAGAGAGAGAGAGATAAATGCATTGTGTTATATCTAACTTTCTTTTAAATAACATGGGATTCGTATCTTAAAAATGTACTTACATATATTTATATATAGATGTGTGTATATATATATATATATAGATTATATATATTTATATATATATCTATATATATATACTATATATATACTGTATATATATATATATATATATATATATATATGTATCTATATATACTATATATATACTGTATATATATATACTGTATATATATATATATATATATATATATATATATATATATATATATATATATATATATATATACATAGGCGTACATCTTCAAATAATCTAATCTTTCCGTCTGAAATAATTACTCACTTCTTAATACGCTTATACGCGGTTTCATACTAGCGCAACCCCTCCATCAATGCCGGCCACAATGCATAGCAATTTCAGCATGGCCCCGAGCTGTGCATATTTCACGACTAATGTCCGTTCATTTTGTTGCTGGCCAGTAAGATAAGAGATCATTACCGCACAAAAGTAATATGCATTTTGCTCTCGTTAAGCTGCGTCTCTGCATAGTTCTCTCATCTGTACTGAGAATTTCTAGTTCTCGTTATACCATTATTCCTCTTCTTCCTCTATTTTAATTATCTTTATAGTTTATATAGGAAATATTTATTTTAATGTTGTTACTGTTCTTAAGATATTTTATTTTTCCTTTTTTTTTCCTTTCCTCACTGGGCTATTTTCCCTTAAGGGGGCCCTGGGCTTATAGCATCCTACTTTTCCAACTAGGGTTGTAGCTTAGCAAGTAATAATAATAATAATAATAATAATAATAATAATATAACTTCTTGATGTGCCCTCACATCTTATATCTCTCATTAACAACACCCCCCCCCCTTTAGTCATTCTCTCCTAACTGAACTCTTTAATAATATATTGTTTTCTCAAAGCGACCGCCCCTGACTGGTGAACGTCAGACTGGGGTTCGAGTCCCGCTTAAACTTGTTAGTTTCTTTGGTCCTGCAACCTCACCATTCTTGTGAGCTAAGGATAGAGGGTTAAGGGAGCCTATAGGTATATCTGATGGGCAATCAACTACCATTGCCTGGCCCTCCTTGGTCTTAGCTTCGGTAGAGAGGGGGCTTGGGCGCTGGTCAGATGTATATGGTCCGTGGGGGTGGGCGATGATCATATACATATGGTCAGTCTCTAGGGCATTGTCCTGCTTGATAGGAAAATGTTACTGTCCCTTGCCTCAGTCAGTCATGAGCGGCATTTAAACCTTTAAACATAACGAAACAATATCAAATCAATAGACCGATGACTACATACTCTTCCAAGATCAACTCACCTTTTCCATCGTTTTTCCATAAAAATTTCCATTTTTTTTTTTATCGTATTTTCTCTCAGAGTACGTTAGTTATTCACATTTATACCTCATCATCATCTCCTCCTAAGACTCATGACGCAAAGGGCCTCGGTTAGATTTAGTCATACGTCTCTATCTTGAGCTTTCAAATCAGTACCTCTCCATTCCTCATCTACTTCACGCTTCATAGTCCTCAGCCATGAAGGCCTGTGTCTTCCAACTCTTCTAGCGCCTTTATACGTAAATCAGTTCACTATTCTTAAACTTAAATTTGAATTTTCTTATGTAACAATTTACCATTTTCATTCCTGAATCCTGCTATTCAATACACAAAACTACTCTCGGATGCATTTATGTTCATTAAAAAAAAAAAAAAAAACTTTCAACAAATTTACGAGTTGTCATTATTATATAAAAACTCCCAAACCCTTTCCTCTCAAACACACATACTAGGTTGGTTTGCTGTAAGGAATCTGACTAAGGTCTTCCACCATCATCAATCCATAATGGCCAGCGTGGTGATGAAATGGACAAACCCCACACATGAATAAGGACATGTTTGAGGTCTTTGTCCTGCAGTGGGCTAGAAACGCCTGCATTTTTTGTTGTAGTTGCGTGTGTTTATATATATATATATATATATATATATATATATACATATATATACACATATACATATATATATACATATATATAATACACATTATACATCTACATATATATATAAATATAAATATATATACAGTATTATATATATATATATATATATATATATATATATATATATATATATATATATATATATACATTTATATTTATATATATATACATATATTTCAATATTATATATATATATATATATATATATATATACATATATTTTAATATATATATATATATATATATATATATATATATACATATATATATATACTGTACATATACACACGTATATTTTAATATATATATATATATATATACATATATATATATATATATATATAATAATAATAATAATAAAAAAAGAGCAAAAAGAAACATGCCACATTTCCATACCTATTACACACGTATATTTTAATATATATATATATATATATATATATATATATATATATATATATATATATATAATTAAAAAAGAGCAAAAAGAAACATGCCACATTTTCATACCTATTACACGCACGTATAATGAGTTCTCAATACACGGCGTCCACTGTACAGTCAAGGAGACGATATAGAACATCCTGTTCGTATAACGACTAAACTTGGTTAACCAAGTTCACGACAGATTACTTGTAGCTTCGGGGCATTTTCATACCACAACAGAAATTTATTCCTCGCCCAAGCTCCCACATCCATGGACAAGTAGGTGTACAGTATATGCGTTGAAAAAAGTATGTATATGTATATATATATATATATATATATATATATATATATATATGTGTGTGTGTGTGTGTGTATGTATATATATTATGTTTTGAATATATGTAAAATATTTATACATATATGTATGATTTTATATGCATGCCCATATACATACATACATACACACACACACACACACACACATATATATATATACATATATATGGATAAATATTTATTATATAAGAATATATTTACAGAATAAATAGATATATATATATATATATATATATATATATATATATATGTATATATACATACATATATATATATCATAATATACATATGTATATAATGATATATATAAAATGTATTCATTCACAGACAGACATCCCTACATATATATATATATATATATATATATATATATATATATATATATATATATATATATATATATGTATATATAAAGTGAGAGAGAGAGAGAGAGAGAGAGAGAGAGAGAGAGAGTGAGAGAGAGAGAGAGAGAGAGAGAGAGAGAGAGAGAGAGAGAGAGAGAGAGAGAGAGAGATGCAACTCTTAAAAACTGCCAATTGACCTTGAAACGAGCAAATGACGGAGTCTTGAGAGTACTTAAGTTTGATTGACTGAATAAGAGACAAATTATTCAATAATAAAAAGAGGTGTGGGTTCCTCTCTTACAACGCCCGTGAAATAAGACGTCATTTTGGGTGTTTTCTAAACATTGGAAAAACTTTGCGAAGTTTATTTTTCATACTGTTTTTTTTTTGGTTATGAAATTGGTAATTAGCTAAATTTATATATATATATATATATATATATATATATATATATATAAATATATATATATATATATATATATATATATACGTATGTATGTAGGTATATACAG
>NC_090740.1:120067647-120070147 GCF_036898095.1 Palaemon carinicauda | reverse complement strand
GACGTATTCAAGACGTTAAAATTCATTTCCTCTACTTATATATTGCCTGGAAAGAAACATCATTTCCTAATTTCCTTATTTCCTTTCCTCACTGGGCTATTTTTCCTTGTTGAAGCCCTTGGGCTTATAGCATCTTGCTTTTCCAACTAGGGTTGTAGCTTGGCTAGTAATAATAATAATAATAATAATAATAATAATAATAATAATAATCACTTCTATTTCCATCCCCCGCCGTTCCCTGTCAAGTCTCTGCAGTCTTGCCATTAGCCTCCGTTGGTCATTACCAATCATCTCCCTTGGCCATTAGCATCCATAGTCATTAACTTCCTCGGCCATTATTTCCAACTGGCCAATGTAGGACGACGGTTTAAGACAGGCCTCCATACATTCTTCTTGTGGGACTCTAGCAACCCGTAATTTTGGATCTTGGTCCGTTTTTCGTGAAATAGATCCGTTTATGTCTATTTTGGGAAACTTTCACCCCCAAAAGGACGTACCGGTACGTTCTTACAAAACACTGATAATTACATGTTTTTACATATTTTTGATAATTTTATGAGAAACTTCAGGCATTTTCCAAAAGAATGAGACCAACCTGACCTCTCTAGGACAAAAACTAAGCCTGTTAGAGCAATTTAGAAATATATATATATATATATATATATATATATAGCAAAATGTGCTCGAAATTTAACCTTATGGTGGGGGTAAAAGGCTTAACTGTTGTTCATTCAGCTCAATACATTTCCGACTGAAACTGCTTTAGTATCAGTTCGTTTGTTTTGCAATAGAGTATCATATTTTGCAGACTGTTTGCGAGATTTGCTTTCCATGAACTAGATATACTATTCGCCTGTATATTTTAGAGACAGACTTCACATGAACAAGATTCTTTTCTATCCTTTGCCCAGTGACATAGCTAATTTGGGATCGGAGGCCCTTTTCGAGAATGCCCCACGAGCCCCCAAGAGAGGGCGAGGGCAGAGCAGGGCTAGAAAATAAAAATATGTAAGTATAAATTTTAAAATATGTAAGTATAAATTTAAAAATATGTAAGTATACATTTAAAATTACCATCAATTCACCAAGGGGGAGGGGGCATCCTTACTAACTAATCCTCCGGGCCCCAAAATGACTAGGCTACGCCCCTGATTTATCTGAGTTCCTGAAACTGTAATTCCAAATATAAACGTCTTCACTTGAGCGCCTGTCGTTTCCTAAGATTATAATGCCTTTATAGACTAAAAGAAAGCTTGTGATTCTGTCAAAACTTCAGTAGCAATGAAACCCCTTCAAAGAAAATTAATAGATGAATCTCATATCAGAATACTTAATGATAGATATACGGGTAGTACAGCATTCCTAAAACTACATATAGTGAGAAAATGTGTTTCATGAGAAATTAGTTAATTTAGTCTAGTGAGAAGCATGTATATAGGACAAGCTCCTTTCAGTAAAAGAACCCCACTATTCTATCTTATTTCTCTTCCTATTATTTTATTAAAGTTTTTACAGTTTAAATGTGAAATATTTATTATAGTGTTATTACTGTTCTTAATATATATTCTATTTTAATTGTTAATTACTTGTCTTGTTTCCTTGCTTCCTTTCCTCACTGGCTTATTTTCCCTGTTGGAGCCACTGGGCTTATAGCACCTTGCTTTTCCAACTATGTTTGTAGCTTAGCAAGTAATAATAATAACAATAATAATAATAATAATAATAATAATAATAATAATAATAATAATAATGATTATTATAATAATAATAAAGAAAAACAACAAGAGAAGTTTAAGAACAATAATAACATTAAAATAAATCTTTCATACATAAACTATAAAAACTCGAAAATAACCGTATTTTAACCGTAATAACTGCCAGACTGCTCAATATTTCGTTCTTGGTACCAGAGATTACAATGCTTTTTAAGGTGTCTTCAGTCGTCCAATAAGAGCCCTTTGTTTCTTTCCCAGATTACACAATTGGCTTTTAGCCATATGACTGATTTCGTGTATACGCACATACGCACATGCACACACACACACACACACACACAGAGAGAGAGAGAGAGAGAGAGAGAGAGAGAGAGAGAGAGAGAGAGAGAGAGAGAGAGAGAGAGAAATGCATTGTGATAGATCTAAATCTTTCTTTTAAATAACATGGGTTTCGTTTCTTAGAAATTTACTTACATATATTTATATATAGATGTATATATATATACAGTATATATATATATATATATATATATATATATATATATATATATATATATATATATATAGATTATATATATTTATATATATATCTATATATATACTATATATATACTGTATATATATATGTATCTATATATATACTATATATATACTGTATACATATATATATATATATATATATATATATATATATATATATATATATATATACATAGGCGTACATCTTCAAATAATCTAATCTTTCCGTCTGAAATAATTACTCACTTCTTAATACGCTTATACGC
>NC_090740.1:120030147-120045147 GCF_036898095.1 Palaemon carinicauda | reverse complement strand
GAACTTAAAAGTGCATGAACTATAAGAAAGAATTTTTATACATGTGTATATACGAGAACTTAAAAGTACATGAACTATAAGAAAGAATTTTTATACATGTGTATATACGAGAACTTAAAAGCGCATGAACTATATACATGCGGACATTTTTCGCTCTTGAAAATTGGCTATGAAGGTTATATACGTTAAGGTGATTATCATAATTATTATTACTAGCTAAGCTACAACCCTAGTTCGAAAAGCAAGATGTTATAAGCGCCGGGGATCCATCATGGAAAAATAGCCCAGTGAGGAAAGGAAATAAGGAAATAAATAAACGATATAAGAAGTAATGAACAATTAAAATAGAATATTTTCAAAACATCATTATTAATTTCCATTATTAAAAGGAGGAGATATGCCAGCCCATTAAGCCAAGCTTGATTTTTAAATGTATAAAAGGCATCTATATAAATGGTGTAAAATGAATAGAAATATAAAGGAAAAAATGAAGGCAACCGTGCTTACCACGCCCCCCCCCCCATTACAAATGGGAGGAAGGACGCTGGTGACTGGTACAACACACGAACATAAGCTACCAGGTCTAAAGCGATGTCAGGCAGGGCAGCCGATCGGAACTACGGTCTACCCCAAAGGCAAAGGAAAGTCCTTCACATGAAGGCAAGCGTGCTTACCACGCCCACCCCCCATTACAAATGGGAGGAAGGACGCTGGTGACTGGTACAACACACGAACATAAGCTACCGGGTCTAAAGCGATGTCAGGCAGGGCAGCCGATCGGGACTACGGTCTACCCCAAAGGCAAAGGAAAGTCCTTCAAAAAGAAGGCAACCGTGCTTACCACGCCCCCCATACAAATGGGAAAAGGCACGTTAATAGAAGACCACGTTAATGGAAAATGAAGACTAAATTCGTTAATCAAATTAACTTAAATAGTAAACCGGCATTTGTAAGATTCGTTTTTTTTTTCTGGGAATCAAGAAAAGGGTTGTAGTGGCCTACTGGAAACGTCCCTGTTTGGGGATCACTAGACTTGGGTTCGAGTCCCGCTCAAGACCAATAGTTTCTTGCAGTGTCTACAACCTCACCATCCTTGTGAGCTAAGTAGGGGGGGGGGGGGGAAACTTATGGATCTCCCTGGCGAGTCATCAGCAACCATTGCCTGTCCCTCCCTGATCCTAACTTGGGTAGAGAGGGAGCTTGGGTGCTGATCATTTGTATATATGGACAGTCTCTTGGGCATTGTCACTGTCTCTTGCCTCTGCCATTCATGAGCGGCCTTTAAACCTTTAAAAAGGCACGGATCTAGAAACCTCATCTTTAAAAGAGTAGTCGTGAAACACAAGATCTTTCAGTCTGGCGCAGTTAGTTACTGTCATGTATTTCGGTGACCCCACAAAGTAACAACGACACAATGCAAAGGAGGTTTTTGTTTCTGTAACTGAGGTTATGGTATTTTCTGAGTTTAACGTAAAGCATTATTATTATTATTATTATTATTATTATTATTATTATTATTATTATTATTATTATTGTTGTTGTTGTTGTTGTTGTTATTATTATAATCATCCTAATCATTACTATTATTATTATTATTATTATTATTATTATTATTATTATCATTATTATTATTATCATCATCATTATCATTATTATCATCATTATCATTATCATTATTATTATTATTATTATTATCGTCATCATCATTATTTCTCTTGCTTGAGGGTACACTCGGGCACGCTGTTCTGTCTTGTTTCTCTTCCTCTTATTTTGTTACATTTTTTTATAGTTTATATAGGAGGTATGTTATTGTAATGTAACTCTTCTTAAATTTTTATTTTTCCTTGTTTCCTTTCCTCACTGGGCTATTTTCCCTGTTGGAACCCTTGGGCTTATAGTAACATGCTTTTCCAACTAGGGTTGTAGCTTAGCAAGTAATTATTATTATTATTATTATTATTATTATTATTATTATTATTATTATTATTATTATTATTATTCAGCCGTGACTAATCCATTGCAGGCCATGTCCTTCCACTCCCGTCTGTTTATGGTCTTTATATGCCAATTTACTGTATACCAACAAATTTTCTAAGCTCGTCAATCCATTGTTTTCTCTTCCCTCCCCTGCTTCTTATGCAATCTGTAGAAACTCATTCTGTTATTCTTAATATCTGTCTGTCTGTCTTTCTAACTATCTATCTATCTATTATCATCATTATTAGCCAAGCTATAATCATACTTGAAAAAACAGAATGCTACAAACCCAAGGGCTCCAACAGGGAAAATAACCCAGTGAGAAAAGGATATAAGGAAATAAATAAATTATATATGAGAAATAATGAAAAATCTCAATATCTTAAGATCATTAACAACGTTAAAATTGATCTGTCATATATAAACTATGAAGTGAGACTTATAACAACCTGATCTACATAAAAACATTTGCCGCAAGTTTGAACTTCTAAAGTTCAGCTCATTCAACTGCATGATTGGGAAGATTATCCCACAATCTGGTCATAGCTGGAATAAAACTTCTAGAGATTAATGAAGGATATATGTGCCATAGCCTCTGTTCCATGGTCTTCCACTGTCTTGGGTTATTATTATTATTATTATTATTATTATTATGATTATTATTATTATTAATACTTGCTAAGGAAAAATAGAATAATCTAAGAACAGTAACAACATTAAAATAAATGTTTCCTATATAAACTATAAAAACTTTAACAAAACAAGAGGAAGAGAAATAAGATAGAATAGTGTGCCCGAGTGTACCCTCAAGCCAGAGTTCTCTTGCTTGAGGGTACACTCGGGCACTCTATTCTAATTCCTCTTCCTCTAGTTTTGTTAAACGTTTTATATCTTATATAGGAAATATTTGTTTTAATGTTGTTACTAATCTTAAAATATTTTATTTATCCTTGTTTCCTTTCCTCACTGGACTATATTCCCTGTTGGGGCCCCTGGGCTTATAGCCTCCTGTTTTTCCAACTAGGGTTGTAGCTTAGCAAGTAATGATAATGATAATGATAATTTTCACATATCTCTCATTGGTTTATCATGATATTTACTGAAATTCATTAACCTGACTTTATCATACTCATACAAGGTGAAAGATGCATATGGTTAATAAATGTTTGACTCAATTTCTTATTTTTTTTATACGCACACATTTTGAAATCCAAGTGGCAGAAATTATATCTTGGGGCTAAGCAGATGTTTGGAGGTAACTGTTCAAAAACCAATATTTGTTAACAGCTGTTCAAAACATGACAGTTGAAAATTATTGCTCGAAATTAGAAGGTGAGAAATAGCTATCACAAACCACGCTTGATGAAACCATATGTTCAAAAATCGTTACTCGAAACAGAAGGTTCGAAAACTTGAAAAATATCAGATTTTTCTGCGTCTACTTCGAAAAAAAAAATTGAGTTTGCTTTGATATGAATAGTAAATTAGCAATTATAAATAAGATTGAGAAAAACCGAAAAAAAAAAACATGTTAGCAAATTAATTAATTTCTGAAGACTGACACCGATTTCGGGATACTAGTTAATTATGGACTAAAAGACATTTATGAAGAGCTCACTAGTTGGATTAAAGAAACGACAAATAGAGAAGCTTTAAATTACACGTAGATATTATTATCATTATTATTATTATTACTTGCTAAGATACAACCCCAGTTGGAAAAGCAGAATATGAGCCCAAAGTCCAACAGGGAAAATAGCCCAGTGAGGAAAGGAAATAAGGAAAGAATCACATTACAAGAAAAGTAATAAACAATTAAAACAATATAAGAACTGTAACAACATTAAAATAAATCTTTCATATATAAACTATAAAATCTTTAAAAAAAACAAGAGGAAGAGAAATAAGACTGATGATGCAACAACAGCTAGAAGAGAATCTTGTCAACGTGATTTGGTAAAAATTTTAATGATAAAGATGGTGTAACGTGCCGAGAGAAGGTTGTGAACTCAAAGGCAGTGTGAAAGCAACTGAGTTAGTTTATTGTAGAACACTCTCCTTTATATACAAAATCTCAAAGCAACAAGAATTTTCATGTTGAGAAATCGACAATGTTACAGAGGAAAAAAGCAGACATGATTTTTCAGGTTCTTTTTAGTGCGAGGGGAGAGCGAAGATACAAGCACAAAATGAACTATGTACGATCGTGTGACACATGGTTGGTACAATGGTATCGATCATTACCATCTGCCGGAGAATGTGACTGACAGCTCATCACTCACAATATGGACTGTCACTTATTCTACTGAATCACTCACAGAAGAAGAAAGTCATCACTTTCCTCTTGAAAATCTTAATTTCTTCAAACTTTCGGATGTCTCGTGGGAGCTTATTGTATAGTCTTGGGACTGCATACTACTAAATAGTATATTTTATCTTTGATTAAGTTCTTCGAAGTGTATAGTGATCAACTGTCGATAATTCTACAAATGTATAGATGTTTTTTGCAAAGTTCACCACAAAACTCGAAACTTTTACTTTCTGTTAATTCGTTCAATTTGTTCGTTATGCATGTTGCATTAGATTTTTCATAACTCTGATCATTCTTTACATTCTGATGTCCCCGGACAGTTCCATCCTGTTCGTAATACTCAGGTCTTCTCCATCATGAAGCTTAATACTACACAATATTCTATAACTTTGTTCCAGCTGTGACCAAGTTGTGGAATGATCTTCCTAATCGGGTAGTTGAATCGGTAGAACTTCAAAAGTTCAAACTTGTAGCAAATGTTTTTATGTTGAATAGGGTGACATAAGTCTTTTTATAGTTTATATATCAAATAGCTGTTTTGATGTTGTTGCTGTGTTTAAAATATTTTATTTTGATTGTTCATTAATTATTTTAATGTTGTTACTCTTCTTAAAATATTTCATTTTTCCTTGTTTCCTTTCCTGTTGGAGCCCCTGGGCTTACAGCATCCTGCTTTTCCAACTAGCGTTGTAGCTTAGCAAGTAATAATAATAATAATAATAATAATAATAATAATAATAATAATAATAATAATAATAATTCTCATATCGTTTATTCATGTCCTTATTTCCTTTCCTCATTGGGCTATTTTTCCCTGTTGGAGCCCTTGGGCTTATAGCATCTTGCTTTTCCAACTAGGGTTGTAGCTTAGCTAATAATAATAATAATAATAATAATAATAATAATAATAATAATAACAATAATAATTGGTACCTATGAAATAAGTGAATCAATCAGTCACGTAAAAAAGGTGTTCGATTTTTTATGGGATACGTTTATAATGTAAAGTAAAAAAAAAAAAATCTACATGTTTTATTATGAACAAAAAGGAAAAAGCGTGAGTACTTTATAATTATTGAACGTTACAGTTTCTAGAATCCAGTCAGTCTCCTCCTATAAAAATAATTACAACAATAATGATAATAATAATAACGGTAAGTAACGAAAAAGCAGTATCACAACGGTATTAGAAAAAACTATAATAAAATAATAATATTATTATAATAGCGGTAAGTAATGACCAAGTAGTTAGTACCACAATAGTGTTAGAATAATAATAATAATAATAATAATAATAATAATAATAATAATAATAATAATAATAATAATAATAATAATAATACCGGTAAGTAATGAACAACTAGTAAGTACCACATTAGTGTTAGAAGAATGAAATTTATAATAATAATAATAATAATAATAATAATAATAATAATAATAATAATAATAGTGGTAAGTAATGAACAAATAGTAAGTACCACAATAGTGTTAGAATAATAATAATAATAATAATAATAATAATAATAATAATAATAATAATAATAATAATAACAATAATAATAATAATAATAATAATAGCGGTAAGTAATGAATAAGTAGTAAGTATTACATTAGTATTAGAATAATAATAATAATAATAATAATAATAATAATAATAATAATAATAATAATAGCGGTAAGTAACGAACAAGTAGTAAGTACCACATTAGTGTTAGAATAATAATAATAATAATAATAATAATAATAATAATAATAATAATAATAATAATAGCGGGAACTAATGTGCCTGTAGTAACAAAATAGTGTTAGAATAAAAGATGATTGTGATAGCAATAACTGAGACCCTTTGCGGTAAAAGGCGTAAGAGATGATGATGATAGTAATAATAACAGTAATTTTACAACCATCACTACCATCTTTCTCCAAATCTGACAGCAAGACACTATGCAAGACGCATGTGAACAAACGGCGCCTGTCTGACAGACATCTTTCGTGCAAGATGCCATCTGTGTAGATGCAGACTGCACATCGGTATCCTATGCAAGATAAAATATCACGTGGCTTGGCAAAGCACGTTAAGGAATGCGTTTAATCAAAGAGAGGAACTTCCGGTATGTTAATCACGGAAACTTTGTGGCGTTAATTTGTGGGAGATGTTGACTTAGTTCCTGAAGGGACGGAGTTGACTTAGTTCCTGAAGGGACGGAGTTGACTTAGTTCCTGAAGGGACGGAGTTGACTTAGTTCCTGAAGGGACGCAGTTGACTTAGTTCCTGAAGGGACGCAGTTGACTTAGTTCCTGAAGGGACGCAGTTGACTTAGTTCCTGAAGGGACGGAGTTGACTTAGTTCCTGAAGGGACGCAGTTGACTTAGTTCCTGAAGGGACGGAGTTGACTTAGTTCCTGAAGGGACGGAGTTGACTTAGTTCCTGAAGGGACGGAGTTGACTTAGTTCCTGAAGGGACGGAGTTGACTTAGTTCCTGAAGGGACGGAGTTGACTTAGTTCCTGAAGGGACGCAGTTGACTTAGTTCCTGAAGGGACGCAGTTGACTTAGTTCCTGAAGGGACGCAGTTGACTTAGTTCCTGAAGGGACGGAGACATAAGATGTTAATGCACTTTGTTAAAAATTTGCCGTTAAAAATAAAAAATAAATAAATAAAGAAATAAATAAAAAAATAAAAAAAGGAAAATAAGGGGAAAAAAATCCGGATATATAGACGTAATGGAGTGATATTACGCTCACCAACCCGTCAAAAAATAATATAATAGGGTAAAATATTACGGTCTCCTGTATTTTACTGAAATACGATCACATTGTTAAAAATTTGCCGTTAAAAAAGAAATAGAAAATAAATAAACAAAAAAAGAAAAAAAAATCCGGATATATTGACGTAATGGAGTGATATTACGCTCACCAACCCGTCAAAAAATAATAAAGTAGGGGGAAATATTACGGTCGCCTGTATTTCACTGAAACACTTCTGAGAACAGTATATTTTTACGGGAAAATTTCCGGGTAAAAATTACGTTTTTTCTTAACAGTGCAGCCGTAATTTGAGGCGTATGTGTAAATTAAGGAATTTCATAGAACAATGTTATCTGGTGATGATATTGGACGTGCTATATCACACTTAGAGATAATGTATAAAAAAAATGTTAATAGAATATAAAAAAACAAGTTAATGACGTTAATAGAAAGAGAAGTTTAGGATTAAAAACGGTTTCATTAACTCGAAATTATTCTTTTGCTGTTCATCATTATCATCATCATCATCTCCTCTTACGCCTACTGAGGCAAAGGGCATCGGTTAGGTTTCACCAGTCGTCGCTATCTGGAGCTTTTAAATCAATACTTCTCCATTCATCATCTACTTATCTACTACTTCACGCTTCATAGTCCTCAGCCATGTAGGCCTGGGTCTTCCAACCTTTCCAGTGTTGTTCATATTGTGCATGAATTCGCGTGGAACGAATCACAATTGAGCTTTGAATTAAGTGAACGAGTTCTTTAGGAGAGAGAGAGAGAGAGAGAGAGAGAGAGAGAGAGAGAGAGAAAGAGAGATGCAATGATACGGACCGATAAAGGTAGACCAAAAGATGATTAAAGATAAATGGAGAGAGAGAGAGAGAGAGAGAGAGAGAGAGAGAGAGAAAGAGAGATGCAATGATACGGACCGATAAAGGTAGACCAAAAGATGATTAAAGATAAATGGAGAGAGAGAGAGAGAGAGAGAGAGAGAGAGAGATGCAATGATACGGACCGATAAAGGTAGACCAAAAGATGATTAAAGATAAATGGAGAGAGAGAGAGAGAGAGAGAGAGAGAGAGAGAGAGAAAGAGAGATGCAATGATACGGACCGATAAAGGTAGACCAAAAGATGATTAAAGATAAATGGAGAGAGAGAGAGAGAGAGAGAGAGAGAGAGAGAGAGAGATGCAATGATACGGACCGATAAAGGTAGACCAAAAGATGATTAAAGATAAATGGGGAGAGAGAGAGAGAGAGAGAGAGAGAGAGAGAGAGAGACGAAAGAGAGAGAGAGAGAGAAAGAGAGATGCAATGATACGGACCGATAAAGGTAGACCAAAAGATGATTAAAGATAAATGGAGAGAGAGAGAGAGAGAGAGAGAGAGAGAGAGAGAGAGAGAAAGAGAGATGCAATGATACGGACCGATAAAGGTAGACCAAAAGATGATTAAAGATAAATGGAGAGAGAGAGAGAGAGAGAGAGAGAGAGAGAGAGAGATGCAATGATACGGACCGATAAAGGTAGACCAAAAGATGATTAAAGATAAATGGAGAGAGAGAGAGAGAGAGAGAGAGAGAGAGAGAGAGATGCAATGATACGGACCGATAAAGGTAGACCAAAAGATGATTAAAGATAAATGGAGAGAGAGAGAGAGAGAGAGAGAGAGAGAGAGAGAAAGAGAGATGCAATGATACGGACCGATAAAGGTAGACCAAAAGATGATTAAAGATAAATGGAGAGAGAGAGAGAGAGAGAGAGAGAGAGAGAGAAATCCGATTACTAATTATACGGACAGATGAAGGTAGACCATAAGATGATACAACATAAATGAGAGAGAGAGAGAGAGAGAGAGAGAGAGAGAGAGCAGTCCTGTTTGTTTTCTTTTTTTTTTCAACAGTGGCTAAGACCCACATCTCAAAGGTCACTTGCCTCACCATAGATGGTAACTCACTACCACTTGACACACGTAAGACAAAAGAGAAAATGTACTGTAAGTGAAAATTCATTCGTGCTCATAAAGTAATTTCTTTTGCCGGTATTATTCTCTCTCTCTCTCTCTCTCTCTCTCTCTCTCTCTCTCTCTGTGGTATGTATAAAACATGGAGTATATTTTACTTGATATAACTTCAGAAAGAGGACTTAAAATCTCTCTCTCTCTCTCTCTCTCTCTCTCTCTCTCTCTGTGGTATGTATAAAACATGGAGTATATTTTACTTGATATAACTTCAGAAAGAGGACTTAAAATCTCTCTCCCTCTCTCTCTCTCTCTCTCTCTCTCTCGTAACCTAGTAGTGATATTTAAGTTATCTTATCTGATTCAGAATCTGGAACTTTGGGCTTATGAAAAATTAATTAATATCTAAAATATGACACGCGAGGGATAAGTCTCTCTCTCTCTCTCTCTCTCTCTCTCTCTCTCTCTCTCTCTCAACCTATTTGTGATATTTAGGCTATCTTATCTGATCCAGAATATCGAACTTTGAGCCTACGAAAAATTAATTAATATCATCATTATGAAATGCGAGGGATAATTCTCTCTCTCTCTCTCTCTCTCCTCTCTCTCTCTCTCTCTCTCTCTCTCTAGATGCATCCCAGAACCTCCAAGACTGGAAGGTGCAAAATACACTGGAAGATGCATTAGCAACTCTCTGGTGGATATACGAGATGCCTCACCCTGAGGGACCTGGGGGAACCCAAACATAAAAAAAATAAAATACAAAATAAAAATAACTCTCTCTCTCTCTCTCTCTCTCTCTCTCTCTCTCTCTCTCTCTCTGGGGAAACATCAAAGAAACGTCCCTCGTCAATTTAATATGCTAAAGCGAGCGAAAATCCCTTCCAATTTCTGCAAATGGCCATTAACACCTTCCATTAACTCCGAACCTTCGGGTCAAAGGTCAATCATAAAAATCCATTTACTAAGCGATAAAGAAAAATGATCCACTCCCCGTCATGTTCATTACACGGTGAAGAGTGCTTGCACATGCAAGGGGAAGTTATTTTGTTATGTAATACTACTTCGCTCGCATATAAATTATGTAATTTGATTCAAATGAATGTTAAGTAATTTCGCTGTCGCTTTTATTTTTCAGTCAACTGAGTCCTGTATTTATAATGTTTCTTCCTGATAGATTTTGTTATTCCCTTCATCTCTAACGTATTGTTTAAAGCTTTACATTATCAAAATAAATTTGAAGGGAAAGACTGGCTTCGAAGAAAAATAGCAAGGTGGTTACAGTCACATTCGCACACAATTCAGTAAAGTAAATTAGGGGTTTTGCAGTTACTTTGTAATTAGCGTAATTTTTTTTTTTTAAATCTTTACATTATCAAAATAAATTTAAAGGGAAAGGATGGCTTCGAAGAAAAATAGCAAAGTGGTTACAGTCACATTCGCACACTGTACGGTAAACTAAATTAGGGGTCTTGTATTTACTTTGTAATTAGCGTAATTCTTTTTTTTTATTTTTTTTGAAATCTTTACTTTATCAAAATAAATTTGAAAGGAAAGGATGGCTTCGAAGAAAAATAACAAAGGGGTTACAGTCACATTCGCACACAACTCAGTAAAGTAAATTGCGGGTTTCGCATTTATTTCGTAGTTAGCGTAATTTTTCCCCCCCAACATTTTAACTTGGTCTTCATATTTTCGAATTTGGAACAAGACTCAGTAATGTCCTCGTCATGACATACATGAGTATCATAATACTCTCTCTCTCTCTCTCTCTCTCTCTCTCTCTCTCTCTCTCAGACTATTGTTCGTAGAAGTGGATGTCTCCAAAGCAAAGTATGATGGTTATCGCCACATTTCTTATCAAAGGATTAATTTTTTTGCTCATGTTTTATTATCATTATTATTATTATTATTATTATTATTATTATTATTATTATGATTATGATTATTATTATTATTATTATTATTATTATTATTATTATTATTATTATTATTATTATTCAGGGAATGGCCTTATTCGGTTTAAATTTAACCGTATCTTGGACTCCGCATAAGCTTAAATGATGTCAATCTCTGGTTTATCAATTATTCATTTAATTCATATATGGATATATCCAAATAACGATAATGCCTTTACCATCCAATATAATTCTTTCCGGTACCGCTCAATCTCGTTAGTTCCTTTGGTCGCTGCGACCTCACCATCCATTTGAGCTAAAGATGGGTGGGGGGGGGGGAGCCTATAGGTCTATTAGGTAAGTCATCAGCAGCCATTGACTGGCCTTCCTTGGTCCTAGTTTGGGTGGAGAGGCAGCTTGGTCGCTGATCATATGTATTATATGGTCAGTCTCTATGGCATTGTCCTGCTTGATAGGGCATGTCACTGTCCCTTGCCTCTGCAATTCATGAGTGGCCTTTAAACCTTTAATTAAACATTTTGTGCTTCCAGCATTCAATGGACACCAGCCCTGCCTTAAATTGTATGGGATTGGATTTGATCATAACCCACTATCAGTATTAATGTCTTTTTTTTTTTTTCATTGTGTATCTCACTCCACAAGACAAGACAGAAAATCTTACTATTTTTCAAAGTATGCCAAGTTGCTTAATAGCAAATTTCTTTATAATATATTTCTCAAATCAACAAAATTTATTCATAACCCACTATCAGTATTAGGATCAATGTGTTTTTTTTTTTTTATTGTGTACCTTGCTCCACAAGAAAAGACAGAAAATCTTACGATTTTCCAAATTATTGCCAAGTTGCTTAATAGCGAATTTCTTTTTAATATATTTCTCAAATCAACTAAATTTATTCATAACCCACCATCAGTATTAGGATCAATGTCCTTTTTTTTTTTTTTTTTATTGTGTACCTCGCTCCACAAGACAAGACAGAAAATCTTACGATTTTTCAAATTATGCCAAGTTGCTTAATAGCGAATTTCCTTAAAACATATTTCTTAAATCAAAATCATCTTGGTTCAATAATGTAATTAGAATCCTTCAAAATGCAAAATAGACTTTCACAAAAAGTCTAAATATTGAGCAAAAATTACAACCGACTAATATCACCCTTACAATATCAGGTTGCGCACCAATCCAAGCAAGCAGCTGGATATAGATTTACATCTTTCTATAGAAGATGTAATCCAATCCCTTTGAAGTCAGGTACCGAACTGATTACCTTCTCCAGAAGTATACAATTCCCTTAAGATATATAGCATGCCTTTAAAGGTATATCAGGAATATCACATAATATATATGCGCTATAGAAAACATTTCATGAGTATTTTTTTTTTTTTTTTTTTTTTTTTTTGGTGAAATTAAGATACAGATTTCGGGATATGATTTGTCTATGTATTCATACTTTACTGTAAAAATAATGCATAATGGTATATTGTTTGTTCAGGCTCATACTGCATTTAATGATAAAGACATTTTCAGGTTTCTTAAGCATACACACACACACACATACACACACACACACACACACACAAATATATATATATATATATATACATACAGTATATACATATACATATACATATATATATATATATATATATTTATTTATTTATATATATATATATATATATATACTGTATATATGTATATATATATATATATATATATAGATATATATCCCTTATATAATAAAGGGCAAATGTCTTGCTCGACCTTGACTTTAACCTTTGACCTTAAAATGTATTAATTGTCGTGGATTTTCATACACTCAAATATGAACCAAGTTTGACGCCTCTGTGACAACGATGTCCAAACTTATGGCTGATTACGTGAATTGGACATTTTGCTTGACCGTGACCTTGACCTTTGACCTTGACCTTCCAAAATTAAGTAGTTTCTAGTTTTTCGTATAACAATTTATCCCTGTAAGTTTCACTACTCTATGAGTAAAATTGTGGCCAGGAAGCTGTTCATAAACACACAAACAAACAAACAAACAAACACACAAACAGCGGGTAAAACATAACCTCCTTCCAACTTCTTTGGCGAAGGTAATGAAATAGTTATCTTGAAAAATAAAAAAATACGAATAACATTTGACTGATTAAGTGCAAATCAACTAATGACGATAGACCTTTCTTTCACTGCATAAGTGCATACCTCATTATAACCGCAAGTATATCATCTCTTCTCTAAGCAGGAAGCTAATCGTAATTATATATCAAATCTTTATGGAACAATTATTTAAACAGAATGTCTAAATAACACATCAAGAAAAAGACAACGCTCTCTACCTGATGTATGAACAGTCATAGAGGATTGGCACGGGACAGCTCTAACCTATCCTGGCTATATCCTGGAGATACGCAAGGTTTAAGGGAACATGAGATCCAGGAGATGGTGTATAGGGATTATGACATTTGATCCTTCTCTCTCTCTCTCTCTCTCTCTCTCTCTCTCTCTGTGCATGTTTGTGTTATATGTTTATATATTTGTAAACAGATCATTCTTACATAGTTTTCAAGATAAAAACAATATTTTCTCTCTCTCTCTCTCTCTCTCTCTCTCTCTCTCTCTCTCTCTCCCTCAATCAATTGCGAATGAGAATAATGAAACAGAAATGTGAGAAGAAAATGTTGAATATCTAACGGACATAGACATTAATGAAGCAGATATTGTCAAGGCTATAAACGAAATTAAAAATGGATCGGCTGCCGGACCAGATGGAGTTCTAGCGACTTTGTTAAAAAAAACTGCAAACACTATCGCGAAGCCGCTTGCAATACTGCTAAGACAAAGTGTAGATATGAGCGAGATATATGTTAAACATAAATTAGCTTATATAACCCCTATCTTCAAAAGTGGATCAAGACTAGAGGCAAGCAATTATAGTTAGTCTAACATCACATATTATGAAAGTGTATGAGAGGGTAATAAAAAAGAAAATAATGAATCATTTGGTTAAAAATAATTTGTTTAATATAGGTCAACACGGTTTTGTGCCCGGAAAAAAGTACACAAACCCAACTGATAGCACACTATGAAAACACATACAAAAATATGATAAATGAAAAAGACATAGATGTGATCTATCTAGATTTTGCGAAAGCCTTTGACAAGGTAGACTACAATATATTAGAGAAAAAATGAAAAACCATAATATTGTGGGAAAGATAGGAAAATGGGTAAAAGAATTCCTGCAAACAGAAAACAGATAGTGGTTGCAAATGACGAGAAATCAGATGAAGCTCAGGTAATATCTGGCGTGCCACAAGGTACGGTATTAGCTGCACTGCTGTTTGTTATTATGATCTCAGACATAGACTGTGATGTTGAAAACTCTGTAGTGAGAAGTTTCGCCGATGACACAAGAATAAGTAGAGAAATTGCTTGTGATGAAGATAGGAACTCACTACAAAGAGATCTAAACAAAATATATGAATGGGCGGAGATAAATAGGATGGTATTTAACTCCAATAAATTCAAATCAATAAATTATAGAAACAGAGAAGGAATGGTATATGCATACAAGGGACCCAATAACGAGACAATCACAAACAAGGAAGCAATTAAAGACCTTGGTGTAATGTTAAATAGGAATATGTTATGCAACGACCAAACAGCAACACTGTTGGCTAAATGTAAAGCAAAAATGGGAATGTTATTCAGACACTTTAAAACAAGAAAAGCTGAACACATGATTATGCTTTACAAAACTTATGTACGTAGTACACTCGAGTACTGCAATGTGATATGGTACCCTCACTACCAAAAGAGTGTACAAAGGTCCTATACTGCTAGAATAGAAGAAGTTAAGGACCTTGACTACTGGGAAAGACTGCAATTTTTAAAACTATACAGTCTAGAAAGGAGAAGAGAACGCTACATGATAATACAAGCATGGAAGCAAATAGAAGGAATTACTGAAAACCTCATGGAGCTAAAAATATCAGAAAGAGCAAGCCGAGGTAGATTAATAGTGCCAAAAAATATACGAGGAAACTAAGGAAGGCGCACAGGACATTAATCCACTACGC
>NC_090740.1:120015147-120025147 GCF_036898095.1 Palaemon carinicauda | reverse complement strand
GTAAATGAACAATATGTGATATGAAATGTTAAATACTCTGAACGAACAAGGTAAAACGGCAGTGGAGGTCCTGTACAGAGTGGGGTTCCCCTGTTGTATGGGACCGGAAAAGCAGCCATCAAAGTAAGTAAAAAAGGTATATTTTATAAGTAAACAAAATAACTTTGAGAAAATATACAGAAAGCATTTAGTTGAACAAATCGTAGCCCATTATGTTAGTCAAGATTTTTTTATTATGATATCTAGTGAAGAAAAAGCCCTTTCCTTTTTAAGACAACACGATCTACTTGACCAAGTTGAGAATGTAGCCTACTTCCGTGAGGGAAATGTGGAACACTTGTGCAAGAAAAAAGGAAAGCGGAACAGAAAGGGGAGAATTCCAATTTCCAGCCAATGATATGTCCAAAAAATGGTTGTCAAGCATATCGATCGGTACATGATGGGAACAATTTCTTTCATTATACTAATTTAAATAAAAAAAAAATCAATGCCAACTTACTGTATGTGATCTTTTAAAATTGATTTATTACTTTGTTAATAAAATCATAATGAGTACTACGATAACCTTCACTGGAAAGTTGCCCAATACCGTCACCGACTATAGTCAATTGTTTTAGTTGGGCAGATTTGCACCGACATGCAAAGGTACCCTTTTAGCTCAGAAAAGTTTCCTGATCGCTGATTGGTTTCAACAAGATAATCTAACCAATCAGCGATCAGAAAACTTTTTCCGAGCTGAAAGAGCACCTCTGCGAGTCAGTACAAATGCGCCTCATTAAATTTTTTTTATTATAGTTTAATGTGTCTCGTGAAGTTTATAGCGAGATAGTATCACACCTAACGAGGGGTCAAACGTTTGGCAAGTTACAAAATATGCTATACATACAATTAAGTGGATATGAATATAAAAATATGCCTAACAAATAAATTAAAAACATCATGGTTAAAATTTAACAAATGAACTAAAGAAATAGAATATCACTCTAGTCTCTGCTGTCCTAGAATTGATGACAACTATACTAAATTTTTTTTATGTGGCGCATTAGCACCGACTCGCAGCGGTGCCCTATTAGCTCGGAAAAGTTTCCTACCAGCTGATTGGTTAGAATTATCTTGTCTAACCAATCAGCGATCAGGAAACCTTTCCGAGCTAAAACGGCACCCCTGCGAGACGGTGTAAATCTGCCTCACTAAAAGAACTGACTGTAGGTGTGAGCAAATTATGATAGAAAAGAAAATGGAAAGATACATATGGATTGTCATCCCAATTCGCAAGGGCAGTCAGCTATTCGAAGTTGTTCTTTATTTCCATAGAAATGGTATAAGTCAAGGAATAATAATAATAATAATAATAATAATAATAATAATAATAATAATAATAATAATAATAATAATAATAATAATAATAATACAGAGATAGCACCAAACAGTTTCATAAGGATCCACTTTGCCCTGGACTTCTTTTGTATAATTATGAGTTCTCATCACTATTTCAAGATATTTTCATATTGCTTACTTTATTGGACACTTTAGGATCCCAACAGTGATTTAGCATGAGCTAATCACACGCGTGATTGATCAGCTGATTAGCACATAATTGATGGCATAATCGATGGCAAGATTAATTACAACATTAATAAACTAGAGGGGCACTCAGTAGAGCGCAGACCTCTGCCGCAGCAGCTTATTTCTCGACCTTTTGTTTGACCTTGACCTTTGACCTTAACATGTATTAATTGGAGTGGATATTCATGCACTCAAATATGAACTAAATTTGAAATCTCTGTGACAACGATGTCCAAATTTATTGCTGATTACGTGATATGGACAATTTCTCGTCCGTGACCTTGACTTTTGACCTTCCAAAATTTAATAATTTCCAGCTCTTTACATAACAGTTTGAAACACCTGCAAGTTTCATTACTTTATGATTAAAATTGTGGCCATATGGTTGATGACCATAATTTGACCTTTTGCTTAACCTTGACCATGGACTCGACCTTGTCCTTCAACCTTAACATGTAGGAATTGGTGTGGATTTTCATATACTCAAATATGAACCAAGTTTGAAGTCTCTGTGACAACGAGGTCCAAACTTATAGCTAATTACCTGAATTGGACATTTTGCTTAACCGTGACCTTGACATTTGACCTTGACCTGCCAAAAAGTTAATCATTTCCAGCTTTTTACTTAAGTTAATCCTTACAAGTTTCATGACACTACGATTAAATTTGTGGCCAGGAAGGTGTTCACTAACAAACATACAAAAAACGGGGTAAAACATAACCCCCTTCCAACTTCGTTAGCGCAAGTAATAACTCGGTAAGACCCTAACAAGTTGCATCTGGTTACGTTTATATGAACATTTAAAGACCATAAAATGACCAAGCACATGATTGATGGTAAGCAAGCGCATGGCACATGACTGAAGGCACGATTGATCGCAAGATTGATTAACGCAGTCAGACCCTTATAGTTTGTATCAGGTTAGGTTTTTATTAATGTTTAAGTTCCCAACAATGACCGTATACACGAATGATGGCATGATTAATCACATGGCACATGATTGATCGCAAGATATATGAACTACAATGCAAAGTTGACAAAAACATCGTTACTGTTGTTGCTTAATACTGTACATACATTATGAGGACACAAACAAGAATATAACATTGATGATAATAAAACTAATCAATAATATTAAAACTAGCATGTAAAGAAACCAAGAATCGTAACAATAATAATGGAACAGCATGCAACAAAGTGGTAACACTTACGTTCGGCCAGGAAGTGAACTCTTTTACGATAGAAAACCTCACTATTCAGGCTATTACCACTCGTTGTGGTGGGTTGTGGATCATCAGCACACTCACTATCACTGCACGACATCATCTCAAGTATTAACAATTCCTAAAATAGTCAATAAACTATAAAAACACGGAAGAAGTTCGGGAGAAACTTGAACACGCGCCCCGCGAGACAGTAAACAAACGTGAAGAACAAGAAGCAATGGCTTACAGGTTTGCCAACCAATCCGTTCAGGAGTGTTCCAGTTTTCGGCAAAATATTGTTTCAGAAAATTGATTTTTGTCAAAATATTATAGTATTATAAATTGTAAAGGCAACTTTATTACTATAAAGTACGAAATAAAAAAAAAACCAATAATGTACAATATTTATGTTTACGCTACCGTTTGGCATCCCTGCTTCACCCATCAGTGGATGGCCACTCGGCCATAAGGTTAAAAATTATTCACTCTTTTAACGCGATTTTCAACCATCTTCCATTTCTCAGATTTTACACGCACTTAAACCATTCGAAAGGGAGATATGGTGCTATCCAAGCATATGATTAACTAAAAAAAATCCAAAATATAGCGAGTGAGGTATAATGTCGGGTAGTTGAATTGGTGGGACTTCAAAAGTTCAAACTTGCAGCAAATGTAGAACAGGGTAACATAAACCTTTTTATAGTTTATGTATGTAATATATGTATGTATGTAATATATGTTTTGATGTTACATATGATCAGCGCCCAAGCCCCCTCTCCACCCAAGCTAGGACCACGGAGGGTCAGGCAATGACTGCTGATGGCTCAGCAGATAGACCCATAGGCTCCCCAAAACCCACCATCCTTAGCTCACAAGGATGGTGAGGGTGCAGCGATCAAAGGAACTAACGAGTTTGAGTGGGACTCGACCCCCCAGTCTGGCGATCACTAGCCAGGGACGTTATCACATCCTCTCTCTCTCTCTCTCTCTCTCTCTCTCTCTCCTCATCTCTCTCTCTCTCTATTTTTTTTAGGCTAAATGAAGAAGGCTATAAACTTCCCCTGTTCAACAACCAATGTTTTTATTCACATCATCTTTAGACTTAACCAATTTTGCTGAAGCCGTTTTCGATTTCTTCACAGTTTTGTGATTCAACCTGAGATAAGAAAAACTCAAAATATTTTAGAATATTTTATCTTAATTGTTCATTATTTCTTGTATCGTTTATTTATTTCCCAGTTCCCTTTCCTCACTGGGCTATTTTTCCCTGTTGGGGCCCCTGGGCCTATGGCCCTCCTGCTTTTCCAACTAAAATTTGGTGTTGTAGTCTAGCAAGTAATAATAATAGTAATAATAATAATAATAATAATAATAATAATAATAATACTGTCAGAATGTTGTCTAATTAAATATATTGCATATCTTATATAGATTTTATTTATAAAGAATTTACTTAACTTTTTGTTTATAAATCTAACTAACATTTGCAGCCAAGTGTATGGCACCTGATGTTCAGTAATGACCTTTGCCTTCACATAATTAAGGTGCTATATTAGAATATGTGTTTATTATTTGGAACAAAATATAGTACATATAATATCTTCTAATAAGAAAAAATCCCTTTTCACTCGCTATTCAGAATCCTCTAAGGTGAGGATGCTGGGACGATCTTACCACGAAGACTTTATCTCCGACGGAAATTGGTCCTGTGTTGTCAATACTCATGGTGACCCCAAATATTGGACTGGTGGCCCAGCGCTTGGCCAGTTGAGGAGGGTCTTCTAGAAGTCTGTACCTGTTAAAGAAAGTTACTGAGTGAAGCATTATATTATATTTTATAACACACATAATTGGCACAATATTCAAATTTCCTTATTCCTATATAAGAAAATGTGTAAATATAAAGAAACAATTAGAAATAGAAAATAAAAATTATATGAAAAAAAATAAAAAAATAAAACTGGGGAATAGTATGTAATTCAATTAACTTGAGATTGTTATAAGCTAGCTTGCAATTTACCCAGTGATAAATATAATTCTCTCTCTCTCTCTCTCTCTCTCTCTCTCTCTCTCTCTCTCTCTCTCTCCCCTCTCTCTCTCTCTTAGTATAATTATTATCATGACATTAAACCAATCCTCACAATTCAGTCACTATGATTAAAACTACAACTACAATAGAGTTTTGATCTGTAACATTACCTATGATTAATTGGATTCTGAAAACTAATTCAATTCAAAGAGTGGTAAATATAAATAAACTTACACATGCAACTAAGTTTTGAGAACTTACTTTCTTAATGTAGTTAAAGGCTCCATTTGGGGATGTCGCTTACCAGTTAATGGTTTAACTGTTACCAAAATACACCTGTTGAAAGACACGTGTGAAGTGTTACACAGATGTCATAAGAAAAGTTCAAAGAGTGATTGGAAAGTTACCATATTAATAACATTAATTCAGTAACCTGTCTGTTTATATTCAGCATGAAGTAACCATATTATCTTCATTGTTATTATTGCTAGCTAAACTACAACCCTAACTGGAATTGGAAAAGCAGGGGCTACAACAAGGAAAATGGCCCAGGGAGAAAAGGAAATAAGGAAACAGATAGAATAGTGTGCAAATGAACTCTAACCCAAGACAGTGAAGAAAATGGTACAGAGGCTATGGCACTACCTAAGACTACAGAACAATGGTTTGATTTTGGAGTGTTCTTCTCCTAGAAGAGCTGCTTAGATTAGCTAAAGAGTCTTCTACCCTTACCAAGTGGAAAGTAGCCACTGAACCACTGCAGTAGTTAGCCCCTTGAGTGTTGTCAGGTGTATGATAAAAGATGAGAATATGTAAAGAATAAACCAGACTATTTGGTGTAAGCGTAGGCAAAGAAAAAAAGGAGCCGTAACCAAAAAAAGGATCCAATTTAGCACTATCTGGCCAGTCAAAGGACCAAATAACTTTCTAGGGGTAGTATCTCAACCAGTGTCTGGTGACTTTGACCTTTGACCTTGACCTTCCAAAATTTAATAATTTCCAGCTTTTTACGTAACAGTTAATCCCTGCAAGTTTCATTATTCTACGATTAAACATTGTGGCCAAGAAGCAGTTTAGTATCAAACACACAAACAAACACACAACAAGGGATAAAACGTAACCTCTTCCCAACTTCGTTGGCAGAGGTAATATCTCACCTCTCACACGGTTTAAGGCGACGCAAAACTACTTGTCCAATCTTAACGTAGATCCAGTCATCTTCGTCATAGGGCTTCGCCCCCTTGAACGACAATATTCGGCCGGAAGTTCTCGATTATTACCGGCTCCTGTAGTCTGCTGTTAAGGTCATCTAGGGATGCTTGGGAACTCACCATGTAGCTCCCTTCGTCTGCGTAGTATAACTGAACATAAAGGAAACATATACACTATTATAGGGTCTTGATAAACACTTTAAATGATTGAAGACAGTAAGGCTTTCAAGAGGAAACTGAAGACTTTCTTATTTCATGAGTCTTTTGACAGTGACGATTTAACAGTAAATGAACAATATATGATATGAAATGTTAAATACTCTGAACGAATAAGGTAATACGACAGTGGGGTGCCACTGCTGTATGGGACCGGAAAAAAGCGGCCATCAAAGTAAGTACATCTACAAGAGTAGTATAAACCAGGTTTATTTGAATAAACTTTTAATGTCTCTCCCTTTCTTTAAAATCTATAATACATATACGCACATAATGAGGTGAATTGCGTAAAATTCTTTCCTGACACGGGTTCGAAACTCAAAGAGTGAGGAAGAGGAAATTATATGAATTCGTATTAGGATATTCAAAGAATGTCTATGTTTAGAGCATGAGATAAACGTTCATTGTGTTTTAATACGTAACTCTCTCTCTCTCTCTCTCTCTCTCTCTCTCTCTCTCTCTCTCTCTCTCTCTCTCCACGATTTTCAAAATATTCTCATCAATTTTCAATTCACTCTAAAAATATACTACTCTCTCTCTCTCTCTCTCTCTCTCTCTCTCTCTCTCTCTCTCTCTCTCTCTCCTCTCTCTCTCTCTCTCCTCTCTCTCCACGATTTTCAAAATATTCTCATCAATTTTCAATTCACTCTAAAATATACTACTCTCTCTCTCTCTCTCTCTCTCTCTCTCTCTCTCTCTCTCTCTCTCTCTCTCTCTCTCTCTCTCTCTCTCTCTCTCTCTCACGATTTTCAAAATATTCTCATCAATCTTCAATTCACTCTAAAATATACTACTTGCAATTTCTCTCTCTCTCTCTCTCTCTCTCTCTCTCCTCTCTCTCTCTCTCTCTCTCTCTCTCTCTCTCTCTCTCTCCACTATTTTCAAAATATTTTTCAACAATTTTCAATTCACTCTAAAATATACTACTTGCAATCTCTCTCTCTCTCTCTCTCTCTCCTCTCTCTCTCTCTCTCTCTCTCTCTCTCTCTCTCTCTCTCTCTCTCCCCCCCTCTCTCTCTCTCTCTCTCTCTCTCTCTCTCTCTCTCTCTCTCCTCTCTCTCTCTCTCTCCACGATTTTCAAAATATTTTCATCAAATTTCAATTCACTATGATATACTACTCTCTCTCTCTCTCTCTCTCTCCTCTCTCTCTCTCTCTCTCTCTCTCTCTCTCTCTCTCCCTCCACGATTTTCAAAATATTTTCATCAAATTTCAATTCACTATGATATACTCTCTCTCTCTCTCTCTCTCTCTCTCTCTCATCTCTCTCTCTCCTCTCTCTCTCTCTCTACGATTTTCAAAATATTTTCATCAATTTTCAATTCACTCTAAAATATACTACTTGCAATCTCTCTCTCTCTCTCTCTCTCTCTCTCTCTCTCTCTCTCTCTCTCTCTCTCTCACCCGATCTTTCTTCTTAAAAGGCTTAAAATCGAAGTACTTTGGCGTTGTCGCCTGTCTATCCTGTAGGACATTTCCTTTGTAGAGGAGACGGACTTTGGTCTCTCCTTTGTACAGGACGTCTGTCAGCCACTGGGATGCTCGGTCGCCACAGTCAACTCCTGGTACCGGGATGCCTCGAAGCCTGTAAAAAATATTTGAAATAATATGACTTCAGAGGGAAAAAGTTTGAGGGAGAATTATTTGAAGCTCTTTTGGTGAGAGAGAGAGAGAGAGAGAGAGAGAGAGAGAGAGAGAGAGAGAGAGAGAGAGAGATTAAAAGTAGTATATTTTAGTATATATATACATACAGTATATATATATATATATATATATATATATATATATATATATATATATATATATATATATATATATATACATATATATATACACACACACACACATATATATATATATACATATATATAAATACGTATATATATACACATATATTATATATATATATATATATATATATATATATATATATATATATATATATATATATGTATATATATATATATATATATATATATATATATATATATATATATATAGAGAGAGAGAGAGAGAGAGAGAGAGAGAGAGAGAGAGAGAGAGAGAGAGAGAGAGAGAAAGAGAGAGAGAGGGTGTATAGTATATTTCAAAGTGAATTGAAAATGTATGAAGAAATTCAGAAGGTCGTTAAGCGAGAGAGAGAGAGAGAGAGAGAGAGAGAGAGAGAGAGAGAGAGAGAGAGAGAGAGAGAGAGTGAGTTATGTATTAAAAACTTTCAAGGTGAAAATAGGAAGTGACGACAGGTTATTAGGAATATATCATGAAGCCCTTGGCTAATGCATATATACTGTATACATATATATATATATATATATATATATATATATATATATGTATATATATATATATATAAATATATATATATATATATATATATATATATATATATATATATATATATATATATATATATATATATATATTTATATATAATATTCTGTGCAAAGTAACTCATGAACAATCATAATAAAAAAAAAAAAACACAAACACAGATGTTAGTCTTACCTTGCCTCTAACACCGATGACTTATCAGGATCCTTTTCCATATCAATGACGAGGTCATCTACGCCCTCAGCCCTCAGGGTCAATCTTGTCCCTTCCACTTGGGTCACAATTGATGCCAAAGTGCCCGCCTGGCGACTGGTGATGAAACTCCCATTTTCTTTGATCACCATGAACGACCTGGGAATTGAGAGGTAATATTGTATGAGAGATGCCTTTGATAGAAGACATTTGAGAGGGCGCAATAGGCAACCGACCCCTTAATGCAGGGATAGCGGTGGGAAAGAAGACTGTTGGAGGAAGACATCGGAGAGGGCGCGTCAGGCAACCGACCCCTTAATGCAGGGCTAGCGGTGGGAAAGAAGACTGTTGGAGGAAGACATCGGAGAGGGCGCGTCAGGCAACCGACCCCTTAATGCAGGGCTAGCGGTGGGAAAGAAGACTGTTGGAGGAAGACATCGGAGAGGGCGCGTCAGGCAACCGACCCCTTAATGCAGGGCTAGCGGTGGGAAAGAAGACTGTTGGAGGAAGACATCGGAGAGGGCGCGTCAGGCAACCGACCCCTTAATGCAGGGCTAGCGGTGGGAAAGAAGACTGTTGGAGGAAGACATCGGAGAGGGCGCGTCAGGCAACCGACCCCTTAATGCAGGGCTAGCGGTGGGAAAGAAGACTGTTGGAGGAAGACATCGGAGAGGGCGCGTCAGGCAACCGATCCCTTAATGTAGGGATAACGGTGGGAAGGGGGACTGTTGAAGGAAGACATTAGAGAGGTCGCATCAGGCAATTGACCACTTAATTTATGGTAACGGTGGGAAAGGAGACTGTTAAAGGAAGACTTTGGAGAGGGTGCATCAGGCAATTGACCCCTTAATGTAGGGATAACGGTGGGAAAGAAGACTGTTAAAGGAAGACATTAGAGAGGGTGCATCAGGCAACCGACCCCTTAATGCAGGGCTAACGCAGTGAATTAAGAAGATTGTATTTATAAGAGGGAGAAGGAAGAGAAAGTAACAATATACCATTAAAGGGGGATGAATGATAAGCATGAATATAAAAATTGGGTATAGCAAATAAGTGTTTTAAACAGAGTGAAAGATTTAAGAAGATAATATAAAGATAGGCATTAACATTTATCGTTTTTTTTTTTTCTTTTTTTTTGTGGTTGCTGTTGTTCTTGTTCAAGTTCCTACCTATCATCAAGATAACCGTAAGAAAGTCCATAAGTCGTCGCCTGGGCTGAGTTTTTCCTAACGGCCCTGGCAGACTTCAA
>NC_090740.1:120008174-120014647 GCF_036898095.1 Palaemon carinicauda | reverse complement strand
ACACGGTGAAGAGTGCTTGCACATGCAAGGGGAAGTTATTTAGTTTAGTTATTTAATATTACTCGCATATATATTATGTAATATGATTCGAATGAATATTAAGTAATTTTGCTGTCTCTTCTATTTTTCAGTCAACTGAGTCCTGTAGTTCTAATGTTTCTTCCCATTAGATTTTGTCATTCCCTTCATCTCTAACGTATTATTTAAATCTTTACATTATCTTAATAAATTTAAAGGGAAAGACTGGCTTCGAAGAAAAATAGCGAAGTGGTTACAGCCACATTCGCACACTGCACAGTAAACTAAATTAGGGGTTTTGCATTTACTTTGTAATTAACGTAATTCCTTTTTTTTTCTTAAATCTTTACATTATCAAAATAAATTTAAAGAGAAAGGATGGCTTCGAAGAAAAATAGCAAAGTGGTTACAGCCACCTTCGCACACTGTACGGTAAACTATATTAGGGGTTTTGCATTTACTTTATAATTAGCGTAATTCTTGTTTTCTAAATCTTTACATTATCAAAATAAATATGAAGGGAAAGACTGGCTTCGAAGAAAAATAGCAAAATGGTTACAGCCATATTCGCACACTGCACAGTAAACTAAATTAGGGGTTTTTGTATTTATTTTGTAATTAGCGTAATTCTTATTTTAAAATCTTACATTATCAAAATAAATTTGAAGGGAAAGGGTGGCATCGAAGAAAAATAACAAAGTGGTTACAGCCACATTCGCACACTGTACGGTAAACTAAATTAGCGGCTTTGTATTTACTTTGTAACTAGCGTAATTCTTTTTTTTAAATCTTTACATTATCAAAATATATTCGAAGGGAAAGGATGGCTTCGAAGAAAAATAGCAAAGTGGTTACAGTCACATTCGCACACTGTACGGTAAACTAAATTAGGGGTTCTGCATTTACTTTGTAATTAGCGTAATTCTTTTTTTTTTTTTTTAAATCTTTACATTATCAAAATAAATTTGAAAGGAAAGGATGGCTTCGAAGAAAAATAACAAAGTGGTTACTGTCACATTCGCACACAACTCAGTAGAGTAAATTACGGGTTTCGCATTTAATTTGCAATTAGCGTAATTCTTTTTTTTTTAATCTTCACATTATCAAAATAAATTTAAAGGGAAAGACTGGCTTCGAAGAAAAATAACAAAGTGGTTACTGTCACATTCGCACACAACTCAGTAAAGTAAATTACGGGTTTCGCATTTATTTCGTAATTAGCGTAATCTTTTCCCCAACATTTTAACTTGGTCTTCATATTTTCGAAGTTTGAACAAATAAGACTCACTAATGTCCTCTTCATGACCTGCATGAGTATTTTAAGATTCTCTCTCTCTCTCTCTCTCTCTCTCTCTCTCTCTCTCTCTCTCTCTCTCTCTCTCTCTCTCTCTCTCTCTCTCTTAGACTATTGTTCGTAGAAGTGGATGTCTTACAAAGAAAAGTATGATAGTTATCGCCACATTTCTTATCAAAGGATTAATTTTTTTGCTCATGTATTATTATTATTATTATTATTATTATTATGATTATCAATATTATTATTATTATTATTATTATTATTATTATTGTTATTATTATTATTATTATGATTATGATTATCCTTATTATTATTATTATTATTATTATTATTATTATTATTATTATTATTCAGGGAATGGCCTCATTCGGTTTAAATTTAACCGTATCTTGGACTCGGCATAAGCTTAAATTATGTCAATCTTTGGATTATCAATTACTCATTTAATTCATAAATGGACAAATCCATATAACGATAATGTCTTCATCATCCAATTCAATTCTTTCCGGTACCGCTAAAACTCATTAGTTCCTTTGGTCGCTGCAACCTCACCATCCATCTTGGCTAAGGATGGGGGGTTTGGGGGAGCCTAGAGGTCTATCTGCTAAGTCATCAGCAGCCATTGCCTGGCCCTCCTTGGTCCTAGCTTGGGTGGAGAGGGAGCTTGATCGCTGATCATTTGTATTATATGGTCAGTCTCTAGGGCATTGTCCAGCTAGATAATGTCACTTTCCCTTGCCTCTGTCCTTTATGAGTGGCCATTAAACCTTTAATTAAACATTCTGTGCTTCCAGCATTCAATGGACACCAGCCCTGCCTTAAATTGTATGGGGTTGGATTTATTCATAACCCACTATCAGTATTAGGATTAATGTCTTTTTTTTATTGTGTACCTAACTCCACAAGAAAAGACAGAAAATCTTACTATTTTTCAAAGAATGCCAAGTTGCTTAATACTAAATTTCTTTATAAATATTTCTCAAATCAACTAAATTTATTCATAACCCACCATCAGTATTAGGATCAATGTCTTTTTTTTTTTTTTATTGTGTACCTCGCTCCACAAGAAAAGACAGAAAATTTTACTATTTTCAAAGAATGCCAAGTTGCTTAATAGCGAATTTCCTTAAAACATATTTCTTAAATCAAAATCATATTGGTTCAATAATGTAATTAGAAGCCTTCAAAATGCAAAATACAGTTTCACAAAAAGTCTAAATATTGAGCAAAAATTACCATTACAATATCAGGTTGCACACCATTCCAAGCAAGCTGCTGGAGATAGATTTACATCTTTCTACAGAAGATGTAATCCAATCCCTTTGAAGTCAGATACCGAACTGATTACCTTCTCCGGAAGTATTTCATTCCCTCAAAGGTATATCAAGAATATCACATAATATATATGCACTATAGAAAACATTTCATGAATGTTTCTTCTTAGGTGAAATTAAGATACAGATTTCCATATATGATTTTTCAATGTATTCATACTTTACTGTAAAAATAATGCATAATGGTATATTGTTTGTTCAGGCTTATTATACTGCATTTAATGATAAAGACGTTTTCAGGGGTTTTAAGCATACAAAAACACACACACACACACACACACACACATATATATATATATATATATATATATATATATATATATATATATATATATATATATATATCCCTTATATAATAAAGGGGAAGTGGTCTTGACCTTAACTTTGACCTTAACATCCATTAATTGTCGTGGATTTTCATAGACTAAAATATGAACCAAGTTTGAAGCCTCTGTGACAACGATGTCCAAACTTATGGCTGATTACGTGAATTGGACATTTTGCTAGATCGTGACCTCGACCTTTGACCTTGACCTTCCAAAATTAAATAATTTCTAGTTTTTCATAAAACAATTTATCCCAGTAAGTTTCACTACTCTATGAGTAAAATTGTGGCCATGAAGCTGTTCACAAACACACACAAACAAACAAACACACAAACAGTGGGTAAAACATAACCTCCTTCCAACTTCTTTGGCGAAGGTAATGAAATAGTTATCTTGAAAAAAAAAATACGAATAACATTTGACTGAATAAGTGCAAATCAACTAATGACGATAGACCTTTCTTTAACAGCATAAGTGCATACCTCATTATAACCGCAAGTATAATATCTCTTCTCTAAGCAGGAAGCTAATCGTAATCATATATCACCTCTTTATGGAACGATCATCTAATCAGAATGTCTAAATAACACATCAAGAAAAAGACAACATTCTACCTGATGTATGAACAGTCATTGAGGATTGACAGGGGACCGCTCTAACCTATCCTGGCTATATCCTGGAGATACGCAAGGTTTAAGGGAACATGAGATCCAGGAGATGGTGTATAGGGATTATGACATTCGATCCTTCTCTCTCTCTCTCTCTCTCTCTCTCTCTCTCTCTCTCTCTCTCTCTCTCTCTCTGTGTGCATGTTTGTGTTATATTTTTATATATTTGTAAACAGATTATTCTTACATAGTTTTCAAGATAAAAAAAATATATTTTCTCTCTCTCTCTCTCCTCTCTCTCTCTCTCTCCTCTCTCTCTCTCTTCTCTCTCTCTCCTCTCTCTCTCTCTCTCTCTCAGATCAGTCTTACATACTTTTCAAGAAATAAAAACAAAACTCTCTCTCTCTCTCTCTCTCTCCTCTCTCTCTCTCTGTGTGTGCATGTTTGTGTTATATTTTTTATATATTTGTAAACAGATTATTCTTACATAGTTTTCAAGATAAAAAAAATATATTTTCTCTCTCTCTCTCTCTCTCTCTCTCTCTCTCTCTCTCTCTCTCTCTCTCTCTCTCGACGACTACGAGGACAGCTAATAGAGGCATTCACAATTCTTAAAAGAATAACAATTGTTGATTACATAAACATCTTCACGGTTAGCACAAATCAGCCCAGAGGTACCGGATACAAACTGGGAATTCAAAGGATACGAACACCACTCAATGTGGTAATTTCTTTACATACAAAATAGCAAATACGTGGAATAGACTTCCAGTTGATGTAGTGAACTGTAACACGGTACACAAGTTCAAGAATAAATTAGACAAGATCATAGAAACTCTCAAACGTTTAAACTAATTCGCTCTACCAAATAGCAAATAGAGTCTCCGCGGATAGACTAAAAAGTCTTTGAGACATCCAAAATCCTTGAAACACTCTCTCTCTCTCTCTCTCTCTCTCTCTCTCTCCTCTCTCTCTCTCTCTCTCTCTCTCTCTCTCTCTCTCTCTCTCTCTCTCAATCAATCAATTGCGAATGAGAATAATGAAACAGAAATGTGAGAAGAAAATGTTGAATATCTAACGGACATAGACATTAATGAAGCAGATATTGTCAAGGTTATAAACGAAATTAAAAATGGATCGGCTGCCGGACCAGATGGAGTTCTAGCGACTTTGTTAAAAAAAAACTGCAAACACTATCGCGAAGCCGCTTGCAATACTGCTAAGACAAAGTGTAGATATGAGCGAGATATATGTTAAACATAAATTAGCTTATATAACCCCTATCTTCAAAAGTGGATCAAGACTAGAGGCAAGCAATTATAGACCTGTTAGTCTAACATCACATATTATGAAAGTGTATGAGAGGGTAATAAAAAAGAAAATAATGAATCATTTGGTTAAAAATAATTTGTTTAATATAGGTCAACACGGTTTTGTGCCCGGAAAAAACTACACAAACCCAACTGATAGCACACTATGAAAACATATACAAAAATATGATAAATGGAAAAGACATAGATGTGATCTTTAGATTTTGCAAAAGCCTTTGACAAGGTAGACTATAATATATTAGAGAAAAAATGAAAAACCATAATATTGTGGGAAAGATAGGAAAATGGGTAAAAGAATGTCCTGCAAAACAGAAAACAGATAGTGGTTGCAAATGACGAGAAATCAGATGAAGCTCAGGTAATATCTGGCGTGCCACAAGGTACGGCATTAGCTGCACTGCTGTTTGTTATTATGATCTCAGACATAGGACTGTGATGTTGAAAACTCTGTAGTGAGAAGTTTCGCCGATGACACAAGAATAAGTAGAGAAATTGCTTGTGATGAAGATAGGAACTCACTACAAAGAGATCTAAACAAAATATATGAATGGGCGGAGATAAATAGGATGGTATTTAACTCCAATAAATTCGAATCAATAAATTATAGAAACAGAAGGAATGGTATATGCATACAAGGGACCCAATAACGAGGACAATCACAAACGAGTAAGCAATTAAAGACCTTGGTGTAATGTTAAATAGGAATATGTTATGCAACGACCAAATAGCAACACTGTTGGCTAAATGTAAAGCAAAAATGGGAATGTTATTCAGACACTTTAAAACAAGAAAAGCTGAACACATGATTATGCTTTACAAAACTTATGTACGTAGTACACTTGAGTACTGCAATGTGATATGGTACCCACACTTACCAAAAGAGTGTACAAAGGTCCTATACTGCTAGAATAGAAGAAGTTAAGGACCTTGACTACTGGGAAAGACTGCAAATTTTTAAAACTATATAGTCTAGAAAGGAGAAGAGAACGCTACATGATAATACAAGCATGGAAGCAAATAGAAGGAATTACTGAAAACCTCATGGAGCTAAAAATATCAGAAAGAGCAAGCAGAGGTAGATTAATAGTGCCAAAAAAATATACGAGGAAAACTAAGGAAGGCGCACAGGACATTAATCCACTACGCACCAGCATCGATAATGCAGCGGACTATTTAAATGCGCTGCCAGCTCATCTAAGAAACATATCAGGAGTGAGCGTAGATGTGTTTAAGAATAAGCTCGATAAATACCTAAGATGCATCCCAGACCATCCAAGACTGGAAGATGCAAAATACACCGGAAGATGCATTAGCAACTCTCTGGTGGATATACGAGGTGCCTCACACTGAGGGACCTAGGGGAACCCAAACATAAAATAAGGCAATAAGGTAAGGCTCTCTTGGCGCCAAAGTAGTCTGCTTCCTCTGTGTATGTGTCTGACATATATATACATACAGTATACATATACATATACTGTATATGCTTAATATAAAATTTATATTTATAGTGTATATATATATATATATATATATACTATATACTATATAATATTAGTCTG
>NC_090740.1:119973174-120003174 GCF_036898095.1 Palaemon carinicauda | reverse complement strand
CCATGCAAGCTAATGAATAATTCAGTTGCATGTTATCATAACAGACTGAGAATATAAATTATAATTATTGTTTAATCAAGGCATATGGATGTAAATGGCTAAAGGTTCAAGGGTGCTACGATAACGTGATGTCTACGGCACTAGTCGCAACCTACTCTAAATAGAGCAGTACACTATTTAACAACTCGTTGATGCTGATCCAAAACAACATGTGTTAAGCCTCAAACTATATAGAGAGCTTTTTTTACCAAAACAACCCGCTTAAAGCGAGAATTGAATTGTTACACATTGCGCAGCCAACAAATAGTGTCGACACGAAAATAGTTACAGATGGCTTCAAACTCTTGGAACCTAGATATATGTCTACTTTAGGCTCTAGAGCCTTTGAATATGCGGCCCCGAGACTATATAATAAGCTCCCACGAAACATTCGAATGATTGAAGACATTAAGACTTTCAAGAGGAAACTGAAGACTTTCTTATTTCATGAGTCTTTTGACAGTGACGATTTAACAGTAAATGAACAATACGCGATATGAAACGTTAAATACTCTGAACGAACAAGGTAAAACGACAGTGGAGGTCCTGTAGAGAGTGGGGTTCCCCTGCTGTATGGGACCGGAAAAGCAGCCATCAAAGTAAGTAAGTAAGGTATATTTTTATAAGTAAACAAAATAACTTTGAGAAAATATACAGAAAGAATTTAGTTGAACAAATCGTAGGCCATTATGTTAGTCAAGATCCTTTTTTAATATCTAGTGAAGAAGCCCTTTTCTTTTTAAGACAACACGATCTGCTTGACTAAGTTGAGAATGTAGCCTACTTCCGTGTGGGAAATGTGGAACACTTGTGCAAGAAAAAAGAAAGCGGAACAGAAAGGGAGAATTCCAATTTCCAGCCAATACTGAGATGTCCAAAAAATGGTTGTCAAGCATATCGATCAGTACGTGATAGGAATAATTTCTATCATTATACCAATTTAAATAACAAAATTAATGCAATCTTACTGTAAGTATGTGATATTTTAGAATTGATTTATTACTTTGTTAATAAAATCATGATGAGTACTACGATAACCTTCACTGGAGAGTCGCCCAATACCGTCACCGACTATAATCAATTTTTTTTAGTTAGGCAGATTTGCACCGACTCGCAGGGGTGCCCTTTTAGCTCGGAAAAGTTTCCTGATCGCTGATTGGTTCGACAAGATAATCAGCGATTAGGAAACTTTTTCCGAGCTGAAAGGGCACTGCTGCGAGTCAGTGCAAATGCGCCTCATTAAAAAAAAAATTTAAGTATGGTTTAATGTGTATCGTGAAGTTTATAGCGAGATCGTTTCACACCGAACGAGGGGTCAAACGTTTGTCAAGTGACAAAATATACTATAAATACAATTAAGCGGATATGAATATAAAAATATGCCTAACAAATAAATTTAAAAAATCATGGTTCAAATTCAACAAATGAGCTAAAGAAATAGAATATCACTCTAGTCTTTGCTGTCCTAGAATTAATGAGAACTATACTCACTTTTTTTAATGAGGCGCATTTGCACCGACTCGCAGCGGTGCCCTTTTAGCTCGGAAAAGTTCCCTGCTATCTGATTGGTTAGAATTATCTTGTCCAACCAATCAGTGATCGGGAAACTTTTCCGAGCTAAAAGGGCACCCCTGCGAGTCGCTGTAAATCTGCCTCACTAAAAAGAACTGACTATAGGTGTGAGGAGCAAATTATGATAGAAAAGAAAATGGAAAGATACATATGGATGGTCATCCCAATTCGCAAGGGCAGTCAGCTATTCGAAGTTGTTCTTTATTTCCATAGAATTGGTATAAGTCAAGGATTACAGGAGATAGCACCAAACATATTCATAAGGATCCACTTTGCCCTGGACTTCTTCTGTATAATTAAGAGTTATCACCACTATTTCAAGATATTTTCATCTTGCTTACTTTATTGGACACTTTAGGATCCCAACAGTGATTTAGCATGAGCCAATCACACGCGTAAATTGATCAGCTGATTAGCACATGATTGATGGTATAATCGATGGCAAGATTAATAAACTAGAGGAGTACTCAGTAGAGCGCAGACCTCTGCCGCAGCAGCTTATTTCTCGACCTTTTGCTTGACCTTGACCTTAACATGTATTAATTGGAGTGGATATTCATGCACTCAAATATGAACTAAATTTGAAATCTCTGTGACAACGATGTCCAAACTTATGGCTGATTACGTGATATGGACAATTTCTCGTCCGTGACCTTGACCTTTGACCTTCCAAAATTTAATCATTTCAAGCTCTTTACATAACAATTTAAAATACCTGCAAGTTTCATTAATTTACGATTAAAATTATGGCCATATGGTTGATGACCGTAATTTGATCTTTTGCTTGACCTTGACCATGGACTCGACCTTGACCTTCGACTTTAACCCTGGATAGGTACGCTCCTCGGACACCCCTTTAAGGGTATACTCGGACGCGAGCGACCCCGACGCCAAAAAAAATTCTTGAAAAATCAGTTTTTGCAGTAACCTCCTTTTTTCTTTTGCCAAAAAAAAATTCAAAGAATGCTTAAAACAACTGTAAAGATAAATACTACTCATCTGCAGAAAAACTATTTATTATAAATATTTTTAAAAATTAAGTAGAAAAAAAAGACCTTACATAAAAATTCATAAAAAAAAAGTTTATACATATATACACAAATCCTTTTAGGAATTGATTCTTGAATGTTTAGGACACATCTTGATGTATTTTGGATGTAGTCAGACCCATGGAGGTGAAGATCTGAAATGAGAAAAAAAAGGGTAACTTTTTTTGGCCAAAATAATTTGTCCAAATTTCATGAATTTTTTTGGGTACCCAAATGAAATAGGAAGTGGCTAATTTTTTTAGGGAATAAACATATGTTATCCTAAAATAGAAATATGTAAAAAAATCTTCATTATTTTGTAAATTACATTTATATCAGGGGCCATATCTAAAGGTAATTTTTTGAGTACTTAGAAATTTCGTAAAAAAATACATATATTTAATATATAATATGATATTTATGCAGGTAAATATATACCAAAATATCACAAATTCTATAGGGAACAAGAATATATATAGATAGGGCAACTTACGCTTCGGATATGTCCACAAAATGGCCGCCAACCACACTGACTCAGACTCCCTAATCTGCCACTTGAAATGTAGGAAGGGTATGTCAATTTCAAGGTGTTATTTACCAATCTAATTATTCTTGGATATGCATAAAAATTGTATGGTGGGTTTCTGGATAATTGTCGATTACTTTACGACTATAAAATTGAAATTCTGACCCAAAAAAAATTTTTTGAAGGGAAATAAAATCGAAAAAAAAAATGTAAAACAATATAATATTTTAGCTAAAAAAATTTGATGATATTCAATCAAAAAAGAAGTAAACAAAATTTTCCGACAAATAAACATCTAGAGGAATCATTACTCTGTGATAGTTCCTTAGTACGTAGTAATTTTGAAAGAAATGGGAAAAAACGAAAAAGTGGCAATCGCAGGAAAATCGAACACATACCTATATATACGCCATATCTGGCTAAAAATAAAGATAGGCATGGGTAGCCAGATCATCTAGAAACACTTTCCAACACTATAAAAATACAAGCTTTGCGACACTACTTGCCAATTCCTTACGGTAACATGACTAAGCAAAAAAATGCAAAACAAATAAAAAGGGGCACTCGCGGAAAAATGGCCAACATTCTAATATACGGCATTTCAGAAAAAAAAAATTTCAGCCACGTACTAGGCAAACCATCAAGGCACATTTTCCGACAAATAAACATCTAAATGAATCATTACTCTGTGATAGTTCCTTAGTACGTAGTAATTTTGAAAGAAATGGGAAAAAACGAAAAAATGGCAATCACAGGAATATCGAACACATACCTATATATACGCCATATCTGGCTAAAAAAAAAGATAGGCATGGGTAGCCAGATCATCTAGAAGCACTTTCCAACACTATAAAATTATAAGTTTTGCGACACTACTTGCCAATTCTTTACGGTAACATGACTAAGCAAAAAAATGCAAAACAAATAAAAAGGGGCACTTGCGGAAAAATGGCCATTCTAATATACGGCATTTCAGAAAAAAAAATTTCAGCCACGTGCTAGGCAAACCATCAAGGCACATTTTCCGACAAATAAACATATAAATGAATCATTACTCTGTGATAGTTCCTTAGTACGTAGTAATTTTGAAAGAAATGGGAAAAAACGAAAAAATGGCAATCACAGGAAAATCGAACACATACCTATATATACGCCATATCTGGCTAAAAAAAAGATAGGCATGGGTAGCCAGATCATCTAGAAACACTTTCCAACACTATAAAAATATAAGTTTTGCGACACTTCTTGCCAATTCCTTACGGTAACATGACTAAGTAAAAAAATGAAAAACAAATAAAAAGGGGCACTCGCGGAAAAATGGCCAACATTTTATTGTACGCATTTCAGAAAAAAAAATTTCAGCCACGTGCTAGGCAAACCATCAAGGCACATTTTCCGACAAATAAACATCTAAATGAATCATTACTCTGTGATAGTTCCTTAGTACGTAGTAATTTTGAAAGAAATGGGAAAAAAACGAAAATATGGCAATCATTATTATTATTATTATTATTATTAAATGCTAAGCTACAACCCTAGTTGGAAAAGCAGGATGCTATAAGCCCAGGGGCCCCAACAGGGAAAATAGCTCAATGAGGAAAGGAAACAAGGAAAAATAAAATATTTTAAGAATAGTAACAACATCAAAATAAATATTTCCTATATAAACAATAAAAAATTCAACAAAACAAGAGAAAGAGAAACTAGATAGAACAGTGTGCCTGAGTGTACCCTCAAGCAAGAGAACTCTAACCCAAGACAGTGGAAGGCCATGGTACAGAGGCTATAGCACTACCCAAGACTAGAGAACAATGGTTTGATTTTGGAGTGTCCTTCTCCTAGAAGAGCTGCTTACCATAGCTAAAGAGTCTCTTCTACCCTTACCAAGAGGAAAGTAGCCACTGAGCAGTTACACTGCAGTAGTTAACCCCTTGGGTGAAGAAGAATTGTTTGGTAGTCCCAGTGTTGTCAGGTGAATGAGGACAGAGGAGAATCTGTAAAGAATAGGCCAGACTATTCGGTGTATGTGTAGGCAAAGGGAAAGTGAACCGTAACTAGAGAGAAGGATCCAATATGGTACTGTCTGGCCAGTCAAAGGACCCCCTAACTCTCTAGCGGTAGTATCTCAACGGGCGGCTGGTGCCCTGGCCAACCTACTACCTATAAATCACAGGAAAATCGAACACATACCTATATATACGCTATATCTGACTAAAAAAAAATAGGCATGGGTAGCCAGATCATCTAGAAACACTTTCCAACACTATAAAAATATAAGTTTTGCGACACTACTTGCCAATTCCTTACGGTAACATGACTAAGCAAAACAAATAAAAAGGGGCACTCGCGGAAAAATGCCCAACATTCTAATATACGGCATCTCAGATAAAAAAAAGACATGCACGTGTTAGCCCAACCATCAAGGCACACTTTCTAACACATAAACATGAAAAAAAAATCAATAATATACGGCAATTCCTTACTACGTAGTAAATTTTTACAAATATTGAAAAAAAACAGAAATTGGCAACCGCAGTTAAATACCCAATATACCAATAACTACGTCGTAAATGACAAAAACAAAGTCACGCATGGGTAGCCAGATCATCTAGACACACTTTCCAACTCTAAAAAAGCAAAAGTTTTACGACACTATTTGGCAATATCTTACGAAAAAATTACTTGGCAAAAAAATGAAAAAAAAATGAAAAAGGGGCACTCGCGGTAAAATGCCCAACATTCTAATATACGGCATCTCAGATAAAAGAAAAGACATGCACGTGTTAGCCCAACCATCAAGGCACACTTTCTAACACATAAACATGAAAAAAAAATCAATAATATACGGCAATTCCTTACTACGTAGTAAATTTTTACAAATATTGAAAAAAAACAGAAATTGGCAACCGCAGTTAAATACCCAATATACCAATAACTACGTCGTATCTGACAAAAACAAAGTCACGCATGGGTAGCCAGATCATCTAGACACACTTTCCAACACTAAAAAAGCAAAAGTTTTACAACACTATTTGGCAATATCTTATGGAAAAATGACTTGGCAAAAAAATGAAAAAAAATGAAAAAGGGGCACTCGCGGTAAAATGGTCCTCGTGGTGATGAACGACATTCTAACTAAAAAAAAAAATCATGCACATGGTAGCCAAACAATCCACCAAGACTTTCCACAACTGATAACCTATACAAGTTGCACCATTCTACGACAATTTCATAATACGTAATAACTTTGATAATTATGCAAATTACCTTAGAAGGGTAAACTCGGTCGCGCTCGACCCCGACGCGTCTCAGAAATCAGGGAAGGAGTACAGCTACAGCAACGCACATCTGGACACTACTAGAGCGTGTAGGCGAGACACCTACTGCAGGTCGATCACCCACAAATTCAGTCACGGGGGTGAGTCACGTGAGAAAAACCTCTTTTTTTTTTGTCGCTCGGGGTCGCGGACGACCCACCGTACCGTTCCAGGGTTAACATGTATGAATTGGTGTGGATTTTCAGACACTCAAATATGAACCAAGATTGAAGTCTCTGTGACAACTATGTCCAAACTTATAGCTGATTACGTGAATTTGACATTTTGCTTAACCTTGACATTTGACCTTGACCTGCCAAAAAAGTTAATTATTTCCAGCTTTTTACTTAAGTTAATTCTTACAAGTTGCATGACACTACTATTAAATTTGTGGACAGGAAGGTGTTCACTAACAAACACAATAAAACGGGGTAAAACATAACCCCCTTCCAACTTCGTTAGCGCATGTAATAACTCGGTAAGACCCTAACAAGTTGCATCTGGTTACGTTTATATGAACATTTAAAGACCATAAAATGACCAAGCACATGATTGATGTGACTGAAGGCACGATTGATCGCACGATTAATGACCATATTAGTAATTAATGCAGTTAAGACCGCTATAGTTTGTATCAGGTTAGGTTTATATTAATGTTTAAGTTCCTTACAATGACCGTATACATGAATGATGGCATGATTAATCGCATGGCACATGATTGATCGCAAGCTATATGAACAACAATGCAAAGTTGACAAAAAAAACATCGTTACTGTTGAACCTTATTACTGTATAAGGACACAAACAAGAAAATAACATTGATAATAATAAAACTAATCAATAATATTAAAACTAGCATGTAAAGAAACCAAGAATCGTAACAATAATAATGGAACAGCATGCAACAAAGTGGTAACACTTACGTTCGGCCAGGAAGTGAACTCTTTTACGATAGAAAACCTCACTATTCAGGCTATTACCACTCTTTGTGGTGGGTTGTGGATCATCAGCACACTCACTATCACTGCACGACATCATCTCAAGTATTAACAATTCCTAAAATAGTCAATAAACTATAAAAACACGGAAGAAGTTCGGGAGAAACTTGAACACGCGCCCCGCGAGACAGTAAACAACGTGAAGAAGAAGAAAGCAATGGCTTACAGGTTTGCCAACCAATCCGTTCAGGAGTGTTCCAGTTTTCGGCAAAATATTATTTCATAAAATTGATTTATGGCAAAATATAATTATATTAATAAGTTAAGAACCTAATTTGATTATTATAAAGCACTTAATAAAAATAAACACTAATGTAAAATATCTATGTTTACGCTACCGTTTGGCATCCCTGCTTCACCGATCAGTGGATGGCCACTCGGCCATAAGGTTAAAAATCACTTACTATTTTAATGCGACTTTCAACCACCTTTTATTTCTCGGATTTTACATGCACTTATACCATTCGAAAGGGAAATATAGTGCTATCGAAACATGATAAACTGAAAAAAAGTCTAAATGTAGCGAGTGAGGTATATGCTGGGTAGTTGAATCGGTAGAACTTCAAAAGTTCTAACTTGCAGCAAATGTTTTATTTTTTTTTTTTATTTTGAACAGGCTGACATTTGCCTTTTTATAGTTTAAATATGAAAAAAACATGTTTTGATGTTACTGTTTCTAAAATATTTTATTTAGTTGTTCATTATTCCTTTAATCGCTTATTCATTCACTTACTTCCTTTCCTCACTGGGCTATTTTTTCCTGTTGGAGCCCTTGGGCTTATAGCATCTTGCTTTTCAAACTAATGTTGTAGCTTAGCTGGTAATGATAATGATAATAGTAATCTCTTTCTGAGCGCGGATACCTCAACAAGGTGAGAGGGTTTATGTATCGCCATGATCAGCAAAGCTGTACTAGTCAGTGCCACCCATGCTAGGTTTGTTTGTTATGAGCGATCAGACTAATGTCTCCCACCATCACCAATCTGCAGTGGGTTGCGTGACGATGAAAATGAGCAAACCCCAGGCAGACTAAGGATTCTGAGGCTTTTGTCCTGCAGTGGACCAGAAATAAATAATAATAATAATAATAATAATAATAATAATAATAAGAATAGGGAAGTGGGGAATATGGGGAAAGGAAAAGTGCCCCTGGATACAATCCACTTTATAGCTCAAAGGCAGGTACTCGGGATGGGAAAGATTAAGGAAATAGGGAGAAAGAGAAGTACAGGAGAAGAATAAAAGAGGGGCAGACCCTCCTGCGATATTAGGGAATTGGTATTATTATTTCAGTTTTCAGGACCAGAAATGGTTGCATTTGCTGTTGTCGTGGTCTTGAACTGGATCGAGTCTTTGTTATATACATTTCTATGTAAATAATAGTTGTTATGTTTTGCCGTTAGTTATACAAACCACTTCATGAAAAGGGACCATATTATTTTGTGTTTCCTCGTCGTTTTAAGAAAAATCCATTTTTATAAGCTTTTTCTCCTTCAAACACCACTATTAGTCCTTTATTCATTTCACATATCAGAACAAACTCTAAATGTTCTGATCTAGCTATTCCTTCAATCTAACTTTTTATTTTCTACTCTAACCTTTTGTATCACCTTTAATTAATGCTGCATATACTACACTAATAATCAATCTCCAATATTCGTTGAATTCTCGTGCTACATAAACTATACCAATAATCGATGTCAATGTCTTCAAGTTTTTTCGTATATGATTTCCTCTCAAATTTCTCACTTAACACCCATTTAAGTTGGTTCAATCATTCCTCCATGGCTTCCCACCTTATCTTCCATGGGCACTAAAAGTTTCCTTTGTATTGTGACGGGCCGAGAGAAGGTTGTGACTCAAAGACAGGGTGAAAGCAACTGAGTCAGTTTATTATAGAACACTCTCCTTTATATACAAAAGCTCAAAGAAACAAGAAATTTCATGTTCAAAAACAGACACTGTTACAGATGAGAAAAGGAGACATGTTTATTCTGGTTCTTTTTAGTGCGAGGGAAGAGCGAAGATACAAGCATAATATATACACAAAATGAACTATGTACGATCGTATGACACACGGTTGGTACAGTATCATCTGCAACCAGCTTTATCTATCCCATTCTAACTTACCTCTTCTCTCATCATACTGTAATCTGAAATAATGTCAATAAATTAAATGACAATATGTATCCACTGTACTGCTTTTATTGCTCTTTCCATATTGACATCTCTCTCTCTCTCTCTCTCTCTCTCTCTCTCTCTCTCTCTCTCTCTCTCTCTCTCTCTCTGATGGGTATTGGACGTCATAACAAAATCAGGATTTAGGAGTGGGCAGCTTCCAAAGGGCCTCTTGTCCCCAAACTAAGAGCCTCCACCAAGAACTACAAGTCTTGGTTTCCAATAGGCCAACATAACGTAAATATGGAGGACCTGAAGGTTAGCAATCACTTGTATTTACTGAAATTATGTTTCCTGGATATACTGGGGCACACTATTCTATCTAATTGATCTTTATTTTGTTTTGTTCGAGTTGCTATAGTTTTTATACGAAATATTTATTTTAATGTTACTGTTCTTAAAATACTTTATTTTTCCTGGTTTCCTTTCCTCACTGGGCTATTTTCCCTGTTGGTGCCCCTCGGCTTATAGCATCCAGCTTTTCCAACTAGGGTTGTAGTGTAGCAAGTGATAATAATAATAATAATAATAATAATAATAATAATAATAATAATAATAATAATAATAGTAATAGTAATAATAATAATACTGTCAGAATGTCATCTAACTCAATATATTGCATATCTTATATAGATTTTATTTATAAAGAATTTACTTGGACTTTTGTTTATAAACCTAACTAGCATTAACAGCCAAGTGTATACAAGCTATGGCACCTGATGGTCAGTAATCACCTTTGCCTTCACATAATTAAGGTGCTATATTAGAATATGTGTTTATTATTTGCAACAAAATATAGAATATATGAAATAATTTCTTCTATAATAGAATAAAAAAATCGCTTTTATTACATCTACATTCACATAATTAAGGTGCTATATTAGAATATGTGTGTATTATTTGCAACAAAATATAGTATATATGAAATAATTTCTTCTATGATAAAAAATAGAGGGTTGGGCATGAATGTAAAGAGAGTTCTATATGAGAAAGTGATTGTACCAACTGTGTTGTATGGATCGGAGTTGTGGGGAATGAAAGTGATGGAGAGACAAAAATTGAATGTGTTTGAGATGAAGTGTCTAAGGAGTATGGCTGGTGTATCTCGAGTAGATAGGGTTAGGAACGAAGTGGTGATGGTGAGAACGGGTGTAAGAAATGAGTTTGCAGCTAAAGTGGATATGAATGTGTTGAGGTGGTTTGGCCATGTTGAGAGAATGGAAAATGGCTGTCTGCTAAAGAAGGTGATGAATGCAAGAGTTGATGGGAGAAGTACAAGAAGAAGGCCAAGGTTTGGGTGGATGGATGGAGTGAAGAAAGCTCTGGGTGATAGGAGGATAGATGTGAGAGAGGCAAGAGAGCGTGCTAGAAATAGGAATGAATGGCGAGCGATTGTGACGCAGTTCCGGTAGGCCCTGCTGCTTCCTCCAGTGCCTTAGATGACCGCGGAGGTAGCAGCAGTAGGAGATTCAGCATTATGAAGCTTCATCGGTGGAGGATAACGGGGGAGGGTGGGCTGTGGCACCCTAGCAGTACCAGCTGAACTCAGTTCAGTCCCTTGTCAGGCTAGGGGGAACGTAGAGAGTAGAGGTCCCCTTTTTGTTTTGTTTCATTTGTTGATGTCGGCTACCCCCCAAAATTGGGGGAAGTGCCTTGGTATATGTATGTATGTATGATATTCACATAATTGAGGTGCTATACTAGAATATGTGTTTATAATTTGCAACAAAATATAGTATATATAATCTCTTCTATAAGAAAAAATCCCTTTTCACTCGCTAATCAGAATCCTCTAAGGTGAGGATGCTGCGACGATCTTACCACGAAGACTTTATCTCCGACGGAAATTGGTCCTGTGTTGTCAATACTCATGGTGACCCCAAATATTGGACTGGTGGCCCATCGCTTGGCCAGTTGAGGAGGGTCTTGTAGAAGTCTGTACCTGTTAAAGAAAGTCACTGAGTGAAGCATTATATTATATTTTATACACACACAATTGGCACAATATTCAAATTTCCTTATTCCTATATAAGAACATGTGTAAATATAAAGAAACAATTAAAAATGAAAAAAAAATATATGAAAAAAAAATAAACAAAACTGGGGAGTAGTATGTAATTCAATTAACTTGAGATTGTTATAAGCTAGCTTGCAATTTACCCAGTGATAAATATAATTCTCTCTCTCTCTCTCTCTCTCTCTCTCTCTCTCTCTCTCTCTCTCTCTCTCTCTCTCTCTCTCAGTATAACTATTATCATGACATTAAACCAATCCTCATAATTCAGTCACTATGATTAAAACTACAACTACAACAGAGTTTTGATCTGTAACATTACCTATGATTAACTGGATTCTGAAATCTAATTCAATTCAAAGAGTGATAAATATAAATAAACTTACATATGCAACTAAGTTTTGAGAACTTACTTTTTTAAAGTAGTTAAAGGCTCCATTTGGGGATGTCGCTTACCAGTTAATGGGTTAACTGTTACCAAAATACACCTGTTGAAAGACACGTGTGAAGTGTTACACAGATGTTATAAGAAAACATTTTTGCAAAGAAAATTCAAACAGTGATTGGGAAGTTACCATATTCATAACATTAATTCAGTAACCTGTCTGTTTATATTCAGCATGAAGTAACCATATTATCTTCATTGTTATTATTGCTAGCTAAACTACAACCCTAACTGGAAAAGCAGGGGCTACAACAAGGAAAATAGCCCAGGGAGGAAATGAAATGGAAACAGATAGAATAGTGTGCAAATGAACTCTAACCCAAGACAGTGGAAGAAAATGGTACAGAGGCTATGGCACTACCTAAGACTACAGAACAATGGTTTGATTTTGGAGTGTTCTTCTCCTAGAAGAGCTGCTTACCATAGCTGAAGAGTCTCTTCTACCCTTACCAAGTGGAAAGTAGCCACTGAACCACTGCAGTAGTTAACACCTTGAGTGTTGTCAGGTACATGATGAAAGAAGAGAACGTGTAAAGAATAAGCTAAACTATTCGGTAAAAACGTGGGCAAAGAAAAAATGAGCTGTAACCAAAGTGAGGTCCAATGTAGCCCTGGCCAGTCAAAGGATCTAATAAATTTTTAGGGGTAGTATCTCAACGAGTGGCTGGTGACTTGGAGAACGTTCTACATTCAGAGCTAACTAGGAGAGATTGTCCAGTGTTCATTTTATTAGTTGGAAAAGCAAGATACTATAAGCCCAGGGGCTCCAACAGGGAAAACAGTCCAGCGAGGAAAAGGAAACAAGGAAATATATAAACTCCAAGAGAAGAATAAACAATGAAAATAAATTATTTCAAGAACAGTAACAATAAGTTAGATCCTTCACATATGAAATATAAAAAACTTCAAAAATCAAGAGGAAGAGAAACGAGACAGGACAGCGTGCCTGAGTGTACCCCCAAGCAAGAGAACTCTAATCATTTGTCAGCTGATAATTACTGTATTACTGCGAACAAAATCTTAGGTAATTTCGAGAACATAATGGGTGGGATACTCTTAAATATGAGGTTCTTGAGATATTATTAGTTATTATTCACTTTCAAAAGGTGATAACTACCTCTGTGCCTGATAAGTCTGATAGTAAATATAGTAATAAGAATTTCATATTGTCTCTTTATCCTTTACTGAAATTTAACTGGCTAATTCAGCCTTGATACTCATGGAGGTGTAAATCATACTAACACATTTAAAGATTACAGATCACGTTTTGTAATTTAGTTAAAAGGCATTCATTTTTAAAATGTTAGAAGGTTGTTTATCTTACACTTTTTTGGAATGGTAGCTTCAGTCTTGTCAATTACATTTCCATGTCTTTAAGTTCTGTATGATAAAAATGTTTCTGTATATCTGTTGTTATCAAAACAATTGAAGAACTTTGCAGAAAGTGATGGTTCCTATAAAAGTTAATCTGTAAATTGCCCTTTTTAAGTTTTGTTTACATTAACATGTATACATTGGCGTGGATTTTTATACACTCAAATATGAACCAAGTTTGAAATCGATGTCCAAATTTATGGCTGATTACGTAAATTGGACTTTTCGCTTGACCTTTGACCTTGACCTTCAAAAATTGAATGATTTCCAGCTTTTTACGTAACAGTTAATCCCTACAAGTTTCATTATTCTATGATTAAAATTGTGGCCAGGAAGTTGTTTACAATCAAACACACACACACACACAAACACACAACAAGGGATAAAACGTAACCTCTTCCCAACTTCGTTGGCAGAGGTAATATCTCACCTCTCACACGGTTTAAGGCGACGCAAAACTACTTGTCCAATCTTAACGTAGATCCAGTCATCTTCGTCATAGGGCTTCGCCCCTTGAACGACAATATTCGGCCGGAAGTTCTCAATTATTACCGGCTCCTGTAGTCTGCTGTTAAGGTCATCTAGGGATGCTTGGGAACTCACCATGTAGCTCCCTTCGTCTGCGTAGTATAACTGAATTAAAGGAAACATATAGAATATTATAGGGTCTTGATAAACACTTTAAATGATTGAAGACATTGAGGCTTTCGAGAGGAAACTGAAGACTTTCTTATTTCATGAGTCTTTTGACAGTGACGATTTAACAGTAAATGAACTATACGCGATATGAAACTTTAAATACTCTGAACGAATAAGGTAAAACGACAGTGTTGGTCCTGTAGAAAGTGATGTTCCCCTGCTGTATGGGACCGGAGAAGTAGTCATCAAAGTAAGTAAGTAAGAACATCTACAAGAGTAGTAGAAACCATTTTTATTTGAATAAACTTTTTATGTCTTTCCCTTTCTTTAAAATCTATGATAAATAAATGCACATAATGGAGTGAATTGCGTAAAATTCTTTCTCTGACACGGGTTCGAAACTCAAAGAGTGAGGAAGAGGAAATTATATGAATTCGTATTAGGATATTCAAAGAATGTCTATGTATAGCGCATGAGATAAACGTTCATTGTGTTTTAATACGAAACTCTCTCTCTCTCTCTCTCTCTCTCTCTCTCTCTCTCTCTCTCTCTCCACGATTTTCAAAATATTTTCATCAATTTTCAATTCACTCTAAAATATACTACTTGCAATCTCTCTCTCTCAATTCACTCTAAAATATACTACTCTCTCTCTCTCTCTCTCTCTCTCTCTCTCTCTCTCTCTCTCTCTCTCTCTCTCTCTCTCTCTCTCTCCCCACGATTTTCAAAATATTTTCATCAATTTTCAATTCACTTTAAAAGATACTACACACTCTCTCTCTCTCTCTCTCTCTCTCTCTCTCTCTCTCTCTCTCTCTCTCTCTCTCTCTCTCTCTCTCTACCCGATCTTTCTTCTTAAAAGGCTTAAAATCGAAGTACTTTGGCGAGGTTGCCTGTCTATCCTGTAGGACATTTCCTTTGTAGAGGAGACGGACTTTGGTCTCTCCTTTGTACAGGACGTCCGTCAGCCACTGGGATGCTCGGTCGCCACAGTCAACTCCTGGTACCGGGATGCCTCGAAGCCTGTAGAAAATATATGAAATAATAAAACTTTAGAAGGAAAAAGTTTGAGGGAGAATTATTTGAAGCTCTTTTGATGAGAGAGAGAGAGAGAGAGAGAGAGAGAGAGAGAGAGAGAGAGAGAGAGAGAGAGAGAGAGAGTCATGTATTAAAAAACTTACAAAGTGAAAGTAGGATGTGGCGACAAGTTGCAAAGAATATATCATGAAGCCTTTGGTTAATGGCGATACACAATATATATATATATATATATATATATATATATATATATATATATATATATATATATATATATATATATATATATATATATATATATATATATATATATATATATATATATATATATAATATTCTGGGCAAAGTAACTCACGAACAATCATAATAAAAAAAAAAAAAACACACAAACACAGATGTTATCCTTACCTTGCCTCTAACACTGACGACTTATCGGGATCCTTCTCCATATCAATTACGAGGTCATCTACGCCCTCAGCCCTCAGGGTCAATCTTGTCCCTTCCACTTGGGTCACAATTGATGCCAAAGTGCCCGCCTGGCGACTGGTGATGAAACTCCCGTTTTCTTTGATCACCATGAATGACCTGGGAGTTAAGAGGTAAAATTGTATGACAGATGCCTTTGATAGAAGACATTTGAGAGGGCGCATCAGGCAACCGACCCCTTAATGTCGGGATAACGGTGGGAAGGGGGACTGTTGAAGGAAGACATTAGAGAGGGTGCATCAGGCAACCGACCCCTTAATGCAGGGATAACGCAGTGAATTAGGAAGGTTGTATATATAAGAGGCAGAAGGAAGAGAAAGAAACAATATACCATTAAAGGGGGATGAATAATAAGCATGAATATAAAAATTGGGTATAGCAAATAGGTGTTTTAAACAGAGTGGAAGATTCAAGAAGATTATATAGAGATAGGCATTAACATTTATCGTTTTTTTTTTTTTTTTTTTTTTTTTGTGGTTGCTGTTGTTCTTGTTCATGTTCCCACCTGTCATCTAGATAACCAGAAGAAAGTCCATAAGTCGTCGCCTGGGCTGAGTTTTTCCTAACGGCTCTGGCAGATTTCAACGGATAAATGAGTAATTCCGACACTTCGCCAACTTCTTCCCATCTGTTCAGAGAAAAAAGAAACGTTTGGAAATAACATATCATGATTTATAGATTTTCTTCTTAGAATTTTATTTTTATTTAATTTTGAATACGTTTCTTTTAGTTTTTACTTCAGAGAAAAAGAAACGTATGGAATTATTAGGTCATGATTTATAGATTTTCTTCTCAACATTTGATTTTTATTTAATTTTGAAATTTTTTCTTTTAATTTTTACTTCAGGGAAAAAGAAACGTATGGAATTATTAGGTCATGTTTTATAGATTTTCTTCTTAGTATATGATTTTTATTCAATTTTGAATATTTTTCTTTTAATTTTTACTTAATTGGTAGGCTACATAAAAGGGGATTAATTTAATAGACTGAATGAGTGTCCATGAGAGAATAACTATTTTAATAGAAATTGATCTAATATTTCTTCGAAATCATCTGTTCAGAGAAAAAGAAACTTGTGGAATTATTAGGTCATGATTTATAGATTTTCTTGTTAGTATTTAATTTTTTTAAACTTCAAATATTTTTCTTTTAATTTCTACTTAATTGACACTTAAAAGGGGATTGATTTAATGGACTGAATGAGGGTTCATGTAAGTATGGTAATCTTAAGGGAAATTAATCTACTATTCATTCGGGATTGGTCACGTGATTCTATAGTACGAGCTTACCAGTAGGGAAGGCAAAAGTCATTCAATGACAACTTAAATCATTTATTTATCAAAAAAAAAAAAAAAAAAAAAAAAAAAATAAATCCAATTAGGGAATGAAATGAAGATTTCCCTTTCTGCAGTTATTATTATTATTATTATTATTATTATTATTATTATTATTATTATTATTATTATTATTAGCTAAGCTACAACCCTAGTTAGAAAAGCAAGATGCTATAAGCCCAAGGGCTCCAACAGAGAAAAAATAGCCCAGTGAGGAAAGGAAAGAAATAAACTACAAGAGAAATAATGAACAATATAAAATGTTTTAAGAACAGTTATAACATCAAAATAGGCCTTTCACATATAAACTATAAAATCTTAAAATAACAAGAGGAAGAGAAATAAGACAGAACAGCGTGCACGAGTGTACCCTCAAGCAAGAGAACCCTATATCAAGACAGTGAAAGACCATGGTGCAGAGGCTATGGCACTACCAAAGACTAGAGAATAATGGGATCTTGACAACACAGCCTAGTCCATAGATAAGTCAAAGGCAAATATTTCCCGTGTACCTGAATGCTTTCGATAAACAAATCATATATGTTCATATCACCACAAAATATCCCAAATGGCTTGAGAAATCCATTTTGGATTCTCATGAGTCAAAACGTTACTAAATAGATTTCCATTTTCTTAACTATCTAACAATGCGAAGAAAAAAAATGCTGTTGTCTACACTCTTGAAAAAATTTGCATTAAAAACCCCAAATGTCTGGAATTTTTTTTTTCCAGGATTTTTACCGTTGTAAAAACGGTTGTATTGACGTAAAAGAATAATATTACGGTCACCAACCCGTAAAGGATAATAACAAAGTAAGGTAAAATTACGTTCGCCTGAATTTACTGAAATACGGTTGAGAGCAGTATATTTTTACGGATAATTTCCGATTAAAATTACGGTTTTTTCTAACAGTGTAGTTTGTCATAGAGGGTCAATTACAAGAGGCCAGTTACGAGTGTTTGAAAAAATAAAACCACATGAAGAGTAAGAATTGTTTGAAGGAGATTCCATAAAGGAACTGTGGTCATGGAAACCAAAGCAGCCCCCAAAGTTTATGGATTTGCTTGACAAGGCGTGTCATGAAGAACTACTGGAAAGTTCCAGTTACTATGATGGGCGTCTTGAGTAGCTGGGCATTGTTAAAAGAACTGCTCATTATATTGGCATTGTGAGATGCGTTATTTTTATATTACTTAAAAATTCAGTTTACTATTATTGTTAATAATAATAATAATAATAATAATAATAATAATAATAATAATAATAATAATAATAATAATAATAATAATAATAATAATATCAAGAAGAAGAAGAAGAACAACAACAACAACTACAACAACAATAATAATAATAATAGTGATAATAATAACAACAATAATAATAATAATAATAGTGATAATAATCATAACAATAATAATAATAATAATAACATTAAGAATAATAATAATAATAATAATAATAATAATAATAATAATAATAATAATAATGTATGCTTCATGTATCCTTTCTTGTTTTAGTAAGCTCTTTTTTTAACATTTTATATGTAAACTGTTTAATTTATCTCTAAACCAAAAATTTCAGGTGTCAGAATTTTTTTAACGTTTTGCTTAAGTGTATGCTCCTAATTAACCAAAAATTAACCTTATGGGACATATCGTGAAATAGGAAACATCTTGTCTTTTAAGTAAAAGTCTTCAAGATCAAAAAAAAAAAAAAAAAAAAAAAAATGGAATCAATTTTGTTTTCAATTGTCGTTAAAGTCACATGGGACATATTGTGACAATGGGAACATCCAAACTTTCAAGTAAAAGACTTCAAGATCACAAAAAAAAAAAGGGGTGGAATCAATTATTTTTTCAATTTTAGTCACTCTATTCTTTCTTGACTAACACTCTTAGTCTCGTGGTGGAAGTGGGGTGTGTTGAGAAATGTGTCCTGGGATTTTAGGGGTAAAAGTTTCGTTAGAAATCTTATAAGAAATATGAGAAGTTCGAGAATCTTACCGTTCAATGCATGATCGTTGTTTAGATAGCTATTGTGAATGTTATAAGTAGATTACATGCTGTATATATATATATATATATATATATATATATATATATATATATATATATATATATATATATATATATATATACATATATTATATATATACATATGTATATATATATATATATATATATATATATATATATATATATATATATATATACATACATATATATTATATACATATGTATATTTACATATACGTATATTGTATATACATGTATATTCAAATAACCCATATATATTTTTGATACATTAATGTCTGGATTCTCTTAACGACCTCGGGATCAGAGCCCCAGGCGAAATCACACAAAGACAAGAGCTTGTGATCGGCCGGGAATCGAACCCTGGTCGACAAGCTTGTATAGACAGTGACTAACGGTCGGCAAGCTTGTATAGACAGTGACTAAACGTGGCCAAGTGGGTTAGTCACTGTCTATACAAGCTTGTCGACCAGGGTTCGATTCCCGGCCGGTCACAAGCTCTTGTCTTTGTGTGATTTCGCCTGGGGCTCTGATCCCGAGGTCGTTAAGAGAATCCAGACATGGTTTAGTCACTGTCTATACAAGCTTGCCGACCAGGGTTCGATTCCCGGCCGGTCACAAGCTCTTGTCTTTGTGTGATTTCGCCTGGGGCTCTGATCCCGAGGTCGTTAAGAGAATCCAGACATTAATGTATCAAAAATATATATGGCTTATTTGAATATGAAAAACACGTAAAAATTTGCAAAATTTTTCATATATATATATATATATATATATTTATATATATACATATGCGTATATTTATATATATATATATATATATATATATATATATATATATATATATATATATATCTATATATATATATACACACACATGTGTGCGCGTGTTTATTGTTTAGTGATTCTTTGAAGAATATTTATCACATTAGTAAGAAGGTATTTTCAGCGTGTACCTCTTCGCTATGTCATATCTATTTGACAAAAAAAAAAAAAAAAGCACTAATCAAACCCACCATGAGACTTCAAATGATTAAAATATGAAATAATTATAAATAAAATATCAAATATCATTTTAGAATATCTTTTACATTCTGTATTCTAAGATGAAACTAAATGTATCCTACCTCCCCAAGGTCTAAAAATCACCAGAAACTTACGTGTGAGGATAAGACGAATCCTTGATCCTTCTCCACGCCATCCATCCTGCCAGACCAGCCACTACGCCCATGCTGACGCCCACTGTCAGTCCCACAGCTGCGTAATCGTCTGTCACACTGAGATATGGTAAACTGGGGAGTCATTTTGGAATGCAAATCTGTTGGTTTTTTTATAATGTTCACAACCTCCGAAGAGACTACAGTTTATTTTTTTTTAGTTTTTTTTATATATATTTTTCTGTTTGCTCTATCAGCAGGACAGTGGAATAGTATCATGTTGCCCAAATTCCGTGTATGGATTGAGCTAGACTTTAGATATTAGTTAGATTGACTGAACATCTCCCCTATATATAAAGAACATGTGTCTGGGTATATATATATATATATATATATATATATATATATATATATATATGGATATGTATATATATGTATATGTATATATATACAGTATATATATATATATATATATATATATATACTGTATATAGAGTACATATATATATATATATATATATATATAAATATATATATATACATATACATATATATATATACATATATATATATATATATATATTTATATGTGTATATAATATAAATATATATATATATATATATATATATAATATATATACATAAATACACACACAGTATATATATACTGTATATACAGTATATATATACATATATACATATTTATATATATAAATATATATATATATGTATATGTATATAATATATATAAATATATATATATATATATATATATATATATATATATATACATTATATATTATATATATTGTATATATTATATATATGTATGTATATATATATATATATATATATATATATATATATATATATATATATATATATATTCCTTCCGGTCACACCCAGTTCTCACCGTCCCTCAGATAGTGGGAGAGGAAATAGTAATACCCTATAGTGAGAGGGGATGCTCTTGCGTACATTTCTAATATCTAGCCGTCATTTTTAACGGGTCGCGTACACTAGTTTATAATAAACCGTCTTATGAATTAAAACTTCTCGATTGTTATGATTCATTTAGACGAAAACTATATTAAAACGTTCGTTATGAAGTTAAACTAGATCGTTATCAGTTTCAAAACGAAGAGCTTAAACGTTCTTATCAATTAAAACAGAGTGAAACTAAAGATCCTTATAGTTGTTCACTATCCGTGAACAACTGTTCACTATCCGTGAACAACTGTTCACTATCCGTGAACAACTGTCCACTATCCAGGAACAACTGTTCACTATCCGTGAACAACTGTCCACTATCCAGGAACAACTGTCCACTATCCAGGAACAACTGTTCACTATCCGTGAACAACTGTCCACTATCCAGGAACAACTGTTCACTATCCGTGAACAACTGTCCACTATCCAGGAACAACTGTTCACTATCCGTGAACAACTGTTCACTATCCAGGAACAACTGTTCACTATCCGTGAACAACTGTTCACTATCCGTGAACAACTGTCCACTATCCAGGAACAACTGTTCACTATCCGTGAACAACTGTCCACTATCCAGGAACAACTGTTCACTATCCGTGAACAACTGTCCACTATCCAGGAACAACTGTTCACTATCCGTGAACAACTGTCCACTATCCAGGAACAACTGTTCACTATCCGTGAACAACTGTCCACTATCCAGGAACAACTGTCCACTATCCAGGAACAACTGTTCACTATCCGTGAACAACTGTCCACTATCCAGGAACAACTGTTCACTATCCGTGAACAACTGTCCACTATCCAGGAACAACTGTTCACTATCCGTGAACAACTGTCCACTATCCAGGAACAACTGTTCACTATCCGTGAACAACTGTCCACTATCCAGGAACAACTGTCCACTATCCAGGAACAACTGTCCACTATCCAGGAACAACTGTTCACTATCCGGGAACAACTGTTCACTATCCGTGAACAACTGTTCACTATCCGTGAACAACTGTTCACTATCCGTGAACAACTGTTCACTATCCATGAACAACTGTTCACTATCCTTGAACAAGTATATGGACTGATATATCCGTATTTAACTGGAGAACAGAAATGTCAAGTCATTTGCCCATCGATTGTGGAATTCCATAGAGATGAATCTTTAAGTTCTCTGGAAGATACAAAGAAGTTTTTTTTTCTATGTATAACCAGTTTTATTTTAGACATATCGGGAAATTAATTACAATTCGCATTTTCAATGTAAATATATCAGCAAACTTTAAAACTGTATTCATTTTGTGTTGAAGAATTAATTTTTCCTAACTCTAATTCTGACGTACTTTTGGGGAATTCTTGAAGTCTGGCCGTGGGAATCTTAAAATTCTAATTTTAATTTTGACTCAATTATTTTCTTGAAGTCTGACAGCATTCTCCTATCCTCTGTATAACAGATCTTTTCAGATACTCTGGAAATTGCAATATTAATTCTCTATAATTCTATTACTGAGGCACTTTTAGAGAATTAATCTGATATTAATTCTTTATAATTCTAATACTGAGACACTTTCACAGAATTAATCCGATATTAATTCTCTATAATTCCAATTCTGAGGCACTTTTAGAGAATTAATCCGATATTAATTCTTTATAATTCCAATTCTGAGGCACTTTTGGAGAATTAATCCGATATTAATTCTTTATAATTCTAATACTGAGGCACTTTCAGAGAATTAATCCGATATTAATTCTTTATCATTCTAATACTGAGGCACTTTTAGAGAATTCATGAATCTTGAAGAACGAATCTTGAAGTTCTCTTTCAATTCTCGAACAAATTGTATCTCTTTGAATAAAGTACACTTTATTATTATTAGTAGTAGTAGCTAAGCTACAACCCTAGTTGGAAAAGCAGGATGCTATAAGCCCAAGGGCCCCAATAGGGAAAATAGCCCAGTGAGGAAAGGAAATAAAGAAAATTAAAATATTTTAAGTATAGTAATATTAAAATAAATATTTCCTATAAAAAACTATAAAAACTTTGGAATGATTTCACAAGATTACCCATTGATATTAGTCTTCAGCAGTATAAGAGTCAACCTTCTTCAACCATAATTACCCTTTATTCATAATTCTATATTTTGAATTGATGAATATTGATCATCACATCCCATTTTTCTATCAGAATGAATTATAAACTAACATGTAAGAGTTTATATGTATGTTTGTATGTATATATATATATATATATATATATATATATATATATATATATATAAATATATATATATATATATATATACATGCATATATATATATATATACATATATATATATCTATGTATATGTATATGTAAATGTACATGTATATATATATATATATATATATATATATATATATATATATATATATAAATGTATATATACAATATATATATATGTATATATATACATATATATATATATACAGTATATATATATATATATATATATATATATATATATGTATTGATACATATGCATATATATGTATATGTATATGTATATGTATATATATATATATATCTATATATATGTATATATATATATATATATATATATATGTATGTATGTATATATACATATACATGTATGTACATGCATATTTATAGATATACGTATATGTACACACACACACATATATATATATATGTATGTATATATATATATATATACATATATATGTATATATACATATATATATATATATATATATATATATATATATATATATATATGTATATATTGATACATATGCATATGTATATGTATATGTATATATATATCTATATATATGTATATATATATATATATTTATATACACACACACACATATATATATATATATATATATATATATGTACATGGATATATAGATATACGTATATGTACATGCATATACATATGTACATTTATACATATATATAAATACATATATATATACTGTGTATATATATATATATATATATATATATATATATATATATATATATATATATATATATGTATGTATATATACATGTATATAAATATTGATACATATGCATATATATATATATATATATATATATATATATATATATATATATATATATATATGTATGTATACATATACACACATTCATATCTTTATAACGATAGTAAAATTTAATCATTTAAAATTTTCTTTTTGAAGTATGATTTGAACCACGACATGAAAACAAACATTGCCCTCCTCCCACGCCCCCACAAAAAATGTTTACTATATAACCTCAGACTTACCTCATTCCAGAAGCAACGACGCATCTAAAACCAATCAAAGATATCCTACAGGTGTTACACTTCTAATCCCAATCAGACACTGCACCTTCACAGGTAAGTAAGCTACTGGATTCCATATCCAGGGCTTCTAGATTCGGATCAATATTGAGTCGATGGTTGTGCGCGAAGAAAATGTCATATGACGTCGATTACATTCAAATATGTATTTTTAGTAAATAGAAAGAATTCTCAATTTTACGATATCGGCATCTCAACTGGATCTGCCTTGCACTAAACATAAAACTTGAATTTAACGAGGGAGGTTTCGAATCTAACCAAGATTGAAGTTTCAATTGACTCTCGAATATTTTGAGGAAGGTTTCGAATCTAACCAAGAGTGAAGTTTCAATTGACTCTTGAATCTTTTGAGGAAGGTTTCAAATCTAACCAAGAGTGAAGTTTCAATTGACTCTTGAATCTTTTGAGGAAGGTTTCGAATCTAACCAAGAGTGAAGTTTCAATTGACTCTTGAATCTTTTGAGGAAGGTTTCGAATCTAACCAAGAGTGAAGTTTCAATTGACTCTTGAATCTTTTGAGGAAGGTTTCGAATCTAACCAAGAGTGAAGTTTCAATTGACTCTCGAATATTTTGAGGAAGGTTTCGAATCTAACCAAGAGTGAAGTTTCAATTGACTATCGAATCCTTTGAGGAAGGTTTCGAATCTAACCAAGAGTGAAGTTTCAATTGACTATCTCGAATCTAACGAGGAAGGTTTCAAATCTAACCAAGAGCGAAGTTTCAATTGACTATCGAATCCTTTGAGGAAGGTTTCAAATCTAACCAAGAGCGAAGTTTTAATTGACTATCTCGAATCTAATGAGGAAGATTTCGACTCTTACCAAAAGTAAAGTTTCAATTAACAAACTTGAATCTTTTGAGGAAGGTTTCGAATCTAACCAAGAGGGAAGTTTCAATTGACTCTTGAATCTTTTGAGGAAGGTTTCGAATCTAAACAAGATTGAAGTTTCAATTGACTATCTCAAATCTGATGAGGAAGGTTTCGAATCTAACCGAGATTGAAGTTCAATTGACTAACTCGAATCTGATGAGGAAGGTTTTGAATCTAACCAAGAATGAAGTTTCAATTGACTAACTCGAATCTAATAAGGAAGGTTTCGAATCTAACCAAGAATGAAGTTTCAATTGACTATCTCAAATCTGATGAGGAAGGTTTCGAATCTAACCGAGATTGAAGTTCAATTGACTAACTCGAATCTGATGAGGAAGGTTTTGAATCTAACCAAGAATGAAGTTTCAATTGACTAACTCGAATCTAATAAGGAAGGTTTCGAATCTAACCAAGAATGAAGTTTCAATTGACTATCGAATCTTTTGAGGAAGGTTTCGAATCTAACAAGAATGAAGTTTCAATTAACTAACTCGAATCTAATGAGGAAGGTTTCGAATCTTACCAAGAGTGAAGTTTCCATTACCCAACTGTTCGCGGCATGATTGGAATTGAACCTTACCATGAAAAAAAAAAAAGGTTCTGAATCAATTTTCCAAACGGACCCAACGCTTTCATTTGGAAGTCCTCTTTGAAACTCGAGGATATTTATGATGTCAATGTTTAAATAAAAAATAATATATGAAGGTAATCAACGCTTATTATTATTATTATTACTAGCCAAGCTACAACCCTAGTTGGAAAAGCAAGATGCTATAAGCCCAAGGGCTCCAATAGGGAAAAATAGCTCAGTGAGGAAAGGAAATAAGGAAATAGATAAATGATGAGAATAAATTAACAATATATCATTCTAAAAAAAGTAACAACGTCAAAACAGATATGTCCTATATAAACTATTAACAACGTCAAAAACAGATATGCCATATATAAAATATAAAAAGACTCATGTCAGCCTGGTCAACATGAAAACATTTGCTCCAACTTTGAACTTTTGAAGTTCTATTGATTCAACTGATGTATGGAGCATTTACATTATACAAGTTCACTTATGTTCAAAACTTGTTACTAACCCTTGGAACTATCTTTATTTTTTATGATATTTTGGAGTTATTAATTTTTTTCATCGTTTTGTAACATTTTAAGAGAAGGAAAGTAGCCTTTTTTTTATTTCATATAATTAATCAATGGAATTTTAACGTCATTGCGATGCTCGTCGACCTACCTACAAAGTAAGCAATTTTTATTTTCTTATAGTTTATATAGGAATTATTCATCTTAATGTTAATGTTCTCAAAATTATTTTATTTTTCCTTGTTTCCTTTTCTCACTGTGCTATTTTCTCTGTTGGAGCCTCTGGGGTTATAGCATCCTGCTTTTCAAACTAGGCAAGTAATAGTAATAATAATAATAATAATAATAATAATAATAATAATAACAATAATAATAATAATAATAATAATAATAATAATCTGATACGGAATATTATGCATTCGGGAAGCTACGCCCGTGAAAGAAAGTGGCTTGTTATCACCTTCTAAGAATAATAATAACAATAATAATAATAATAATAATAATTATTATTATTATTATTATTATTATTATTATTATTATTATTATTATTATTCTAAGAACAGCAACAACATTAAAATAAACATCTTCTTTACAAACTATAAAAATTATGACAAGAGAGTATGACAAGTGCAGTATCATTTTAAGAGGACGGCACACGGATATATATATATATATATATATATATATATATATATATATATATACTGTATATATATATATATATATATATATATATATATATATATATATATATACTGTATATATGTATATATATGTGTATATATATATATATATATATATATATATATATATATATATATATATATATATATACTGTATATATATATATATATATATATATATATATACTGTATATATATATATATATATATATATATATATATATATATATATATACTGTATATATGTATATATATGTGTATATATATATATATGTGTGTATATATATATATATATATATATATATATATATATATATATATATATATATATATACTGTACATATATATATATATATATATATATATATACTGTATATATACATATATATATATACATATATATATATATATATAATATATATATATATATATATATATATATATATATATATATATACTATATATATATATATATATATATGTATATATATATATATATATATATATATATATATATATATATATATATATATACTGTATATATAGTTACTGTGTGTGCGTTTGCACAAGGTGTTTGGATGACAGACCAGACTGGACACACAAACGACATATTGTATGACGTAAGAATACCGGTCAGCTATATGAGATGGTGTCCGAGCAGTCTTTAAATGATTTGCGGTGTTACGAGCTAGTATCACTAAACTGCAATTACATAAAAGTTTTTTCTATAATAAATTGGTATGTTTATTGTTTATTATTTACTTGCCTAAAATCCTTAACGAGAAAAAAATAGCATTTCTGGAAGAATTGTAAGCAAGAAACCTCTCTGTTTAAGAAAAAAATAACTTTTACTTTTTCTGTTTCGTTTATTTCTCAGAATTTATCGTCTTCAAGCCAGTGTTCACACGCTTGGAATTTTATATGTCAAATATTTCATATTCAAATCTCAATTTATAGCACAAGCTTGTCTCGTATGTACTGCTGTTCCAAGACATTGTGTTTTTCGAAATTTAATAGCTGGCAACAGTAAGTGATTCTTTGAAGGTCGTTGCTTGATAGTTCAATCAATATCCTAATGAATGCTGTTAGCATTCATTAGCATTCACTTTTTAGACTTTTAAACTATTTTCAATCTTACCAGGAGGTATTCTTTGAGATGAATATGTTTACCTACTCATATATAGGCCTACACATGCAACGCAAATATAATTATTTTGAACCTTATGATTAATGATGCGTTCGCTATAAAACCACCAAAGGTTAGTTTTTCTCTTTAGATGATCGTATATTGCCATGAACGTCCTATGACAAATGTCGTAATTTATATTATCTTTGAAAAACAGAAGGTTTTCGTACAATCCCATACTGATGTAGTATCCGCCTATTGATATGGTATCTCGCGTGCAGGCTCATGAACATGGTCCGGTCTAGTTGCCACACACTGCCAGATAAACCACATCTCCAAGCAAGTTAGCAACGGCCATCTAATCTTGATAAGGCAAAATGAAGCTTATTTGACACTTGAAAAATACTTTATGATGCGATAAGCTAAACAAAGAGAGACAATAGCTTCAAATTAGTTATGTAAGCCTCATGTAACCATATAAACGATAACTCTACTGACAACTAGGAGATCAAGGGCACCTCATGAATCTCCCAAGGCGACAACAAACGGAGGGATCTGGACCAGCCGGTTCTGGTATTTCAGTTCAGTTTGTGTTCCATCTTGAACCAAGAATATAATCTCCTCTCTTGATAATCGAGTTCAGTTTGTGTTCCATCTTGAACGAAGAATATAATCTCTTGATAATGAGGTGAGCTGATTCCACCACAAGGATTGACATTTATTGTGTAGATAGCGAATAATTACTTATATTTGCAACGAAGTGTTCGTTTGTGTATACACTAAAATTCTGTGTAGTTTATAACAGCCGTTATGTAATACATAATGGTAATGAAGTGTTCATTTGTGTATACACTAAAATTCTGTGAAGTTTATAACAGCCGTTATGTAATACATAATTGTAATGAAGTGTTCATTTGTGTATACACTAAATTTCTGTGTAGTTTATAACTGCCGTTATTAATATATAATTGTAATGAAGTATTCGTTTGTGTATACACTAAAATTCTGTGTAGTTTATGACAGCCCTTATGTAAAACATATTTGTTATGAAGTGTTCGTGTGTCTACACTAAAATTCTGTGTAGTTTATAACTGCCGTTATGTAATACATAATTGTAATGAAGTATTCGTTTGTGTATACACTAAAATTCTGTGTAGTTTATGACAGCCCTTATGTAAAACATATTTGTTATGAAGTGTTCGTGTGTCTACACTAAAATTCTGTGTAGTTTATAACTGCCGTTATGTAATACATAATTGTAATGAAGTGTTCATTTGTGTATACACTAAAATTATGTGTAGTTTATAGCCGCTCTTGTGTAATACATATTTGTAATGAAATGAAACGTTCGTTTTTGTAGGCCTATACACTCAAATTCTGTGTAAGTTTATGACATTCCTTATGTGCTATGAGTCATACGAGAAATTTCGGATTCATTTACATTTAGAGCAGGGGTTCTTAAACTCTTTTGCTTTGCGCCCCCCTTCTGAATTATGCATAGATCCCATGCCCCCCCCCCCCCACTCTCCACCTTTGAATTTTTTGCCAAACTAGAAAGTACCGTATGTATGTATGTATTGTTTTTATAAACAATATGTTGCGTTTCGTATGCTAATATTAGTTATGTGAGTAAATGGATGAATGATAGATTTTTATTTCATTGCTGTTGAGTTTTTATAGAAATGCACTGTACTATATTTCAATAAAATAAA
>NC_090740.1:119950674-119968174 GCF_036898095.1 Palaemon carinicauda | reverse complement strand
ATCTATCCATTAAAATCTGCTCGTGGCATTCTGCTGAAAGAAGCTCAGGCGGGGATCTATGGATTGAGTGTTGATCATCTTGAAGACAGGTAAGACAATCTCTCTCTCTCTCTCTCTCTCTCTCTCTCTCTCTCTCTCTCTCTCTCTCTCTCTCTCTCTCTCTCTCAGAATGATGATCATCTTGAAGACAAGTAAGACCAAGGTCCTTTTAATTTAAAGGACCTTGGGTAAGACAATGTCTCTCTCTCTCTCTCTCTCTCTCTCTCTCTCTCCTCTCTCTCTCTCTCTCTCTCTCTCTCTCTCTCTCTCTCTCAGTATATGTTTTACAGTTGTATGACTTAAAAAACTTAATCTCAAGAAGATGAACAACAAGTGAGTTTCAAAGCAAGATGATACATCGAGAGTTATGGATTCAACAATCAAATATTAAGAAAGGAGTTATTAATAGAGGAGGCCTTTTTGATACCAAAAATAATTTACAATCTGCCTAAACCATTTTCAAATTTGTACATCAATTTCAACAATAATTTAGGACTTATATTTATATATTTCTTATTCTGTTGGGTCGAAGTCATGACCATTATTTGTAGAGATATGAATGCACTGATAAGCTAGGAAATGACATTACCTGTTCATTATTACAAATTTACAAATATTTTTGTCCCCCGTCGTCTAGAATATAACTGCAATATGAGAGAAGATAAATAGGGCACAGTCATACCCCTCTGGGCATTGCGTGTCGTATTATTATTGTTATTGTTGTTGTTGTTGTTGTTGTTATTATTGGTGTTGTTATTGTTATTATTTTTATTATTAATGTTGTTGTTATTGTTATTTTTATTATTAGCGTTGTTATTGTTATTATTATTATTATTATTAGTGTTGTTATTGTTATTATTATTAGTATTGTTATTATTATTATTATTATTATTATTATTAGTGTTGTTATTATTATTATTAGTGTTGTTGTTGATATTATTACTATTATTATTATTGTTATTATTATCGTTATTATTATTATTATTAGTGTTGTTTTTATTTATTTATTTATTATTATTATTATTATTATTATTATTATTATTATTATTATTATTATTATTATTATTATTATTATTATTATTATTATTATTATTATTATTCCAGAGCCCTCATGATAATCAACGCAGAAGGCATTTTTGTCTCGGGCAGACAAGCGTCGCGGCTCCCAGCCGTTGTGACCTCGTGGCAAGGTCGCACCTTGACCTTGAAATTCCCGGGTCATGAAGACATATCCGTCGATACTGAAAATGACCTCAAAAACAATCCGATTGTGGAAACCAAGTACGTCTTTGGAAATGCTTTTTGTATTTATTTGATTTTATTGATCTCTCTCTCTCTCTCTCTCTCTCTCTCTCTCTCTCTCTCTCTCTCTCTCTCTCTCTCTCTCTCTCTCTATATATATATATATATATATATATAATAAAGAGCAAGTGTCTGGCTATAATATATATATATACATATATATATAAATATATATATATATATATATATATATATACATATATATATATATATATATATATATATATATATACATATATATATATATATATATATATATACATATATATATATATATATATATATACATACATATATATATATATATATATATATATATTACACACACACACACACATATATATATATATATATATATATATATATATATATATATATATATATATATCCATCCTTCGGGGAGGGAAGTAGCCATGCCCTGGTGAGAAGGGGTGCGTGTGGGCATATATTTCTAAATATTTAGCCGTTATTTTGACATGCAATACTATGTACTGTATATATATTGATTTTTCATTTTTAGTATTATGTATTATGTGTGTGCATGAAAAAAGAGAGAGAAAGGGTGGAGAAGGAAGCTCTGATCACTTAATTCTCTCCTGTCTGTTTCTGCATTTTAGCCTTTGGTTCTGGCTTGTTTATAAAAAACTACAACGTAAGCATTTAACTCGTACAATGCCTTTATACGCCATCTCTCTCTCTCTCTCTCTCTCTCTCTCTCTCTCTCTCTCTCTCTCTCTCTCTCGATTCTATTCGCTCTCTTTACAATAACTCTTTACGAAATCAACTAATTTCATTTGTCTCTCTATCATATTAACTTATTCACTGTGAAATTCTCTCCCGACATCACATCACTCGGTCACCTACCTGAATTCCTGTGAATTCAACATTTTAACAACTTTTTTACTCACTTTTAATTCTGTTTCTTCAGATTCCGAGGAGTAAAAATTCAAGGAATAGATTGCGGAGATGAAGTATCATCTTGGCTCTCAAAAGTCCTATACGATGACAAGGAGAAAGTAAGACTCATATATAAAGGAGACTTCGTTAAAGACAGGCCAGCAAGGAAGCCAGAAGTTAAACATGAATTCACTCAGTACAGGAAAACAGATCGAGTAAGTGTTTTTCTTCCATTGTCTTGGGTTAGAGTACAGCGGTTTGATCTAGTATTCCAGGCTCCCTATGATTTCACGATCATCATAATTCAAGATTAGTTCATTGTAGTAGAAGTATCAAACATTTACACGATACAAGATAAACTGTACACCATCAGACCTCCTCAGGTAGAAAGGGATATAAATACTTTATGCCAGCTTATTGTAACCGTTGTATAGCATTCCGTAGGCTGGAGTTCGAGCTTCATCCAAGCCAAATAGGTTCCAGTAGTCTGTAACCGTCATTTTGAGCTACGAAAGGGGATTTTGGAGGAGCCCAAATATCTAACGGCTGAATTATCAGCAGTCATTGTCTGGCTAAGTCATTCCTGGTCTTATCTTGGGAGGAGAGTTTTGGCGCTGATCATATGTATATATGGTCGGTCTCTAGGACATTATTGTTCTATCCCTTGTTCTATTCATGAGCAACCTAAATTACCCGATGCATTCCTTACTTCAGGAAGCTGAAGCAATTACGATAATGATGAAAGTTCGTACCTTGATTAAGTTTATGATACGATATTTAAACAAAAAACTTGATAGCATGATTATTATTATTATTATTATTATTATCACCATTATTATTATTAGTAGTAGTATTATCATCATTATTATTAGTATTATTATTATCATTATTATTAGTATTATCATCATCATTATTATTATTATTATTAGTATTATCATCATTATTATTATTATCTTTATTATTATTAGTAGTAGTAGTATTATCATTATTATTATTATTTTTATTATTAGTAGTAGTAGTATTATCATTATTATTATTATTATTATCATCATCATCATCATCCTCATCATTATTATTATTATTAGTAGTAGTAGTAGTAGTAGTAGTAGTAGTAGTAGTAGTAGTAGTAGTATTATCATTATCATTATTATTATTATTATTATTATTATTATTATTATTATTATTAGTTGCTAAGCTACAACCCTAGTTGGAAAAGCATGATGTTATAAGACCAGGAGCTCCAACAGGAAAAATAGCCCAGTGAAGAAAGGAAACAAGGAAAAATCAAATATTTTATGAACAGTAACAACTTTAGAATAAATATTTCCTTTATAAACTATAATAACTTCAACAAACCAAGAGGAAGAGAAATAAGATAGAATAGTGTGCCTGAGTGTACCCTCAAGCAAAAGAACTCTAACCCAAGAAAAATGGAAGACCATGGTACAGAGGCTATGGTAGCCTACTACCCAAAAATTGCAACCCCCCAGTCCTCAAATATAGAGAAAAGATGACCATCATTTCAATAACGTTTTTTCCTTAGAGTCAATGACCTTCGATGCTACTAACTTAAAATCATAGATAGAACAACAACAACAACAAATTTATCTAGATTTCTGATAAAACTGATTGATAAATAACCTGATAGTGATGCATGTTACTGTGGTATCGTGTTCAATTAACAAATTTAAAAATTTACTTCATCTTCATTAAGAAGAAATTTAACATTGTTTATTTCTTTTTATTATTTAACAGGCTCTGTATACAGACGTCAGTAGCTACCACCTGGCCTGTCAATCTTCCTTGGACGACCTGAACTCCCGTCTGGAAGAGCCAGTCCTTATGGATAACTTCCGTCCAAATATCATCGTCAAGGGCTCCAAGGCTTACGATGAGGACGATTGGGTCTATGTGAAAATAGGCGATGTCATTCTCAGACGGTTGAAGCCATGTGAGAGGTAAGGAAAATGGCAAAAGGTAGAAGATTTTACGTTGCAAATGAGGAAGGGAAATACAAAACTAGAGAGAAGAGTTTACGTTGCAAATGAGGAAGGGAAAATACGAAACTAGAGAGATTTTGCATTGCAAATAGGAAGGAAAATACGAAACTAGAGAGATTTTGCGTTGCAAATGAAGAAAGGAAATACGAAACTTGAGAGAAGATTTTGCGTTGCAATCGAGGAAGGGAAATATGCAACTAGAGAGAAGATTTTGCGTTGCAAATGAGGAAGGGAAATACGAAACTAGAGAGATTTTGTGTTGCAAATGAGGAAGGGAAATACGAAACTTGAGAGAAGATTTTGCGTTGCAAATGAGGAAGGGAAATACGAAACTTGAGAGAAGATTTTGCGTAGTAATTGAGGAAGGGAAATATGCAACTAGAGAGAAGATTTTGCGTTGCAAATGAGGAAGGGAAATACGAAACTTGAAAGAAGATTTGATGTAATTCTCAGACGGATGAAGCCATGTGAGAGGTAAGGAAAATAGCAAAAGGTAGAATATTTTGCGTTACAAATGAGGATAGGAAATACGAAACTAGAGAGGAGATTTTGCGTTACAAATGAGGAAGGGAAATACGAAACTAGAGAGAAGATTTTGCGTTGTAAATGAGAAGGGAAATACGAAACTCGAGAGAAGATTTTGCGTCGCAAATGAGGAAGGGAAATACGAAACTAGAGAGATTTGGCGACGCAAATGAGGAATGGAAAATACGAAACTAGAGAGAAGATTTTGTGTAGGAATTGAGGAAGGGAAATACGAAACTAGAGAGAAGAGTTTGCGTTGCAAATGAGGGAAAGGAAATACGAAACTAGAGAGAAGATTTTGCGTTGCAAATGAGGAAGGGAAAATACGAAACTAGAGAGAAGATTTTGTGTAGGAATTGAGGAAGGGAAATACGAAACTAGAGAGAAGAGTTTGCGTTGCAAATGAGGGAAAGGAAATACGAAACTAGAGAGAAGATTTTGCGTTGCAAATGAGGAAGGGAAATACGAAACTTGAGAGAAGATTTTGCGTTGCAAATGAAGAGAAATACGAAACTTGAGAGAATATTTTGCGTGGTAAATGAGGAAGGGAAAATACGAAACTTGAGAGAAGATTTTGCGTGGTAAATGAGGAAGGGAAATACGAACCGTGAGAGAAGATTTTGCGTTGCAAATGAAGGGAAATACGAAACTAGATAGGGGATTTTGCATTGCAAATGAGGAATGGAAATACGAAACTAGATAGGGGATTTTGCGTTGCAAATGAGGAAGGGAAATACGAAACTTGAAAGAAGATTTGATGTAATTCTCAGACGGATGAAGCCATGTGAGAGGTAAGAAAAATTACCTCCCCCCCTAAAAAAAAAGAGAATAATAATGAAAAAAAAAAATTAGCGTTGCAAATGAGGAAGGGAAAATACGAAATTTTATAAAAGAAAACTTTATACGAAAGGGATTTTTAAACTTGAAGTTATTTAAGGATTTCAGAGAAAATTTTGTGTAAAAGAAATCCTTAAGCTTCAATTTAGACAAAAATAGTATTCACATGACATTGAATTAGCTTTTAACAACGGTATTACCCTAAGTTTAACGATTAGATAAGATAGTGGTTGGTCTATGTTAAACTTTCCTTGTGTCCTTGCACAGGCTGATTGAACGATTTGATAAGATGCTGAGTTTATTAAGTGGCCATTTGTTGACCTTTGGACTCATCTTAGCTACCGAAAATAAGGTTTAGATATGATAGAATTCTATTGGTGTGATTGGAAAATTATAGAATTCGGTAATCTAATAATTCTAGTAGTAAATCTGTTCATGAAATTTAGAATAGTTTGTAAATTTTAAAGACAGAATTTTGTGGTACAATTGAATATAATTTTAGCTTCGAAATTCATCCCAAATTAATTTTACATAGAAAAGTTTCTCGCAAATCTAGAATAGTTTGCAAATTTTAAAGACCAAATTTTCTTGTGCAAATTGATATAATTTTACCTTCAAATTTCATCACAAATTTACCTTACCTAAAAAGGTTTCTCACAAATCTAGAATAGTTTGCAAATTTTAAAGACCAAATTTTCTTGTGCAAATTAATATGAATTTAGCTTCAAATTTCATCACAAATTTAATTTACCTAGAAAATTTTCTCACAAATCTAGAATAGTTTGCAAATTTTAAAGACCAAATTTTCTTGTGCAAATTAATATGAATTTAGCTTCGAAATTCATCCCAAATTAATTATACCTAGAAAAGTTTCTCGCAAATCCAGAATAGCTTGCAAATTTTAAAGACAAAATTTTCTTGTACAAATTGATATAATTTTAGCTTCAAATTTCATCACAAATTTACTTTACCTAGAAAATTTTCTCACAAATCTAGAATAGTTTGCAAATTTTAAAGACCAAATTTTCATGTGCAAATTAATATGAATTTAGCTTCGAAATTCATCCCAAATTAATTATACCTAGAAAAGTTTCTCGCAAATCCAGAATAGCTAGCAAATTTTAAAGACAAAATTTTCTTGTACAAATTGATATAATTTTAGCTTCAAATTTCATCACAAATTTTCTTTACCTAGAAAATTTTCTCACAAATCTAGAATAGTTTGCAAATATTAAAGACAAAATTTTCATGTACAAATTAATATATGAGCTTCGAAATTCATCACAAACTAACTTTACCTAGAAAAGTTTCTCGCAAATCTAGAATAGTTTGCAAATTTTAAAGACAAATTTTCTTGTGCAAAGGAAAATTATATTAGCTTCAAATTTCATCACAAACTAACTTCAAAAAATTTTAAAGGCTTTTCAGAATTCGATCATCAAAAATTGCTTGTAAATTGTAAAACTTAGAAACTTAAAACAACTTGTGTAACATAATTGTTACATTTTTATACATTTATTATAATACAAACAAAAATGCATTGTTTTGAAATCCTGCATACGGTTAAAAGTTAATTTAAGCTTCAGTTCTTTTAATCATATATATACTAAAATAATTTGATTGTAATGTATAAAAAATAGTATTTTCTGGTTTTCAAAAACTAACGGTTCTGCTTCATTTAAAATTTAGATTTCTTGAACTTCATAACTTGAAGTAATTTGGATTTTCTACTTTTAAAAAGATGAACGTCATAATACTGAAAAAAAAAAATACTATTTCATTCAAAGCAACTGGTAATCTATTACATAAAACATCAATGATTTTGTCATTAATTATTGAATTTAACGTTGTTATTTAGTACATAAAGTTTCCGTGTTTTTAACATTATTTCTTGAATTTAACGTTGTTATATAGTACATAAAATTTCCGCGTTTTTATCATTATTTCTTGAATTTAACGTTGTTATTTAGTACATAAAATTTCCGTGTTTTTATCATTAATCTTTGAATTTAACGTTATTATTTAGTACATAGAATTTCCGTGTTTTTATCATTAATCTTTGAATTTAACGTTATTATTTAGTACATAAAATTTCCGTGTTTTTATCATTAATCTTTGAATTTAACGTTATTATTTAGTACATAGAATTTCCGTGTTTTTGTCATTAATCTTTGAATATAACGTCATTATTTAGTACATAAAATTTCCGTGTTGTTGTCATTATTTCTTGAATTTAACGTTGTTTTTTAATAGATAAAAAAAGTGATTTTGCCCATTCCTGAATTTTATAGTTTTTAAATCTTCAATTTAGTAATGTTTACTATGCAAAAAAACTCTAAATCTAGATTATATTAGAAATAAGTAGGTTAGATTTACGATCTATGAAACAAGATATACGACGCAGAGAACGAACCCAATGAACTATCATTACGCATTTCAGTAGAAACGATACAATGCTAGACCTATAGATCTGTCTCTGACAGGATGAAGGGTTATGGCATTATTCCAAAGCTATATAAAAACTATGATATGATTATTTCTTAAATTAATAAATTTCCGATTTATAAATACACAGTTTTCTCGTGACTTTTGAAATATGTCAATGTCTGATGTTTAAGAGTTATAATTTGCGTTTTATACGATTAATTTGTTTCTTGATTATAGAATATCACTGATAATTTATATTTCTCCTCAGATGTATACTGACAACAGTTGATACAATTAAAGGGGAAAAAATGAAAAATATGGAGCCACTAACCACATTGAAAAAGTAAGTAGATAACTATATTGATTTTATTGAAGGGTGGATACATACATACATACATACATATCTAAAATGCATATACATTTATGTATACCTATTTATATACAGTATACAGTAGAGTGCGTTTGCGTTATATATATATATATATATATATATATATATATATATATATATATATATATATACATATATATATATATATATATATGTATGTATATACATACATACATACATATATATGCACATACATACATATATATATACATATATATATATATATATATATATATATATATATATATATGTATATGTATGTATATACATACATACATATATACAATATATATATATATATATATATATATATATATATATATATAATGTCTATATATATATATATATATATATATATATAATGTGTGTATATATATGTGTGTGTTTGTGTGTGTGTGTGTGTAAATACATATTTTTTTCTGTCACATTATACAGGTGTATATGTATAAATAACCACGTAGTTTATATCTTAAATAAGAATTTATTATCAATCAAATAACTAAATTATGGTCCCTTTCAAAACAAATCAAATCTGAAGTCAATAATTACTGACGAAGAAACATATATGAAGAAAATATAATTTCACCTGTATCACATTGATTGGATAAATAATTTAACTAATTTAAAAATATTACTTTACCCCGATATCCACTCCTTGAATTATCTATTTCTAATGACTGTAAAGTGACTATTATGCAGTTGTAGTGAACATGAATGATTGTATTATTCAATTATATTCGTATTTAATCTATCATTCACTTACAGCGGTTTCCATTCACGCAATATATTAGTCAGGATGTATTTCAGCTATCGTTATGAAAACATAGTCATTTTGATATATTTCCCTATTTACATTTTGATATATTTCCCTTTTTACATTTTGATATACTTCCCTTTTTACATTTTGATATATTTCCCTTTTTACATTTTGATATACTTCCCTTTTTACATTTTGATATATTTCCCTTTTTACATTTTGATATACTTCCCTTTTTACATCTTTTAACTTTCATTTAACATCTTACTCCGTCTAAGTTTGCTTAATAAGCGAGTTGTGTTTTCCTTTTATATGTGACCATGCGCGTATTCATCAATAATAAAAATGTTTTTGATTACAATGATGATAATAATAATGTGCCTCATTAATAACCCGCGCATGACAAAGCAGAATGCTATAAACCCAAGGGCTCCAACAGGGAAAAATAGCCTAGTGAGGAAAGGAAATAAGGAATCTACAAGAGGAGTAATTTAAATCAAATATTTCAAGAACAGTAACACCATTGAAAGAAATCTTTCATATATAAACTATATAAACTTAAAAGAACAAATAATTCAGAACTTACATGATTAAAATGTGTTTAAAATAGTAAGCTTAGAAAAATATAAACTTTAAAGTTACTTTAGTTTTTTGGAGAAAACTAAATCTCCTATTTCATATATAAATTAAAAAAACGAAAAAAACAAATAGCTCAGAATTTACGTGATTAAAATGTATTCAAAATAGTAAGCTTAGAATAGTATAAACTTAAACGTTACTATAGTTTTTTTTTTTTTTTTTTTTTTTTTTTTTTTTTTTTTTTTTTTTGAGAATTTAACTAAATATCCTATACTCTAAGGTACCAGATGTTGAAGGACGCTCCTCCCGAACTGGAAAAGGCCTGGAAGGCAAAGCCTATCTTTGGCATCTCGATGAGCATCGATGCCACTGGAAGCGTTGCTGTTGGAGACAAGGTATCCATTGCCAGGGCTTCCGTCTATCCTCAATTTAGAGGATACTGAAGTTTCTTCAGTATTGCTTCAAGGATACTAAGATTTCAGACCTACATTAAAGGCAGTGAGGATTTCACATTTTCACTTGAAGGAATCCAGGATTTATTAAAAACTGGATGAAGAGTAAAGACATTCTGAGAAAAGTACTAAGGTTTCTTCATTACTGCTTCAAGGATACTAAGATTCTTCAGAACTATACTAAAGGCTGTGAGGATTTCTAATTTCCACTTGAAGGAATCCAAGATTTATTCAATACTAGATGAAGAGTATAGATATTCAGAGAAAAGGACTAAGGTTTCTTCATTACTGCTTCAAGGATACTAAATTTTCTTCAGAACTCTATTAATGACAGTAAGGATATCCCATTTCCACTTGAAGGATACCAACATTCATTCAGTACTGGATGAAAAAATACCGATATTTTGATAAAAAAACATTTGAAAGGTGTTTTTTATTATAAACTACCCCAAAATTACCGAAATATCATAAAAATACATGAAAGATACCGAGATGTCTTAAAAGAATTATACATTCCTGAAAGTTATTCAGAACTACTTGAAGGTTACTTATATTCTATGAAAAGTTCTGAAGGATATTGAATTTTTTGTCCGAAATACGAGAATACTTTGGAAATATTGGAAGAGTGCTAGAGTTTTTCCAAGACTATTTCAAAGAAACTGATATTCTTCAGATATATTTCAAGAATATTAAAATTTCTTCAGAAGTACTTGAATGATTTAATTTTCAAATAAATTCCCCGAAAGATTATTTTAGATTATAATACTTGAATGTGCCTAATATGAAATTTAAATTTATTTTTACCTACATATGTTACTTTAAAAGATACTAAAATTTCTTCAGAAGTACTATAATGATAATGATATAATTTTTAAATAAACTCCCCGAAAGGCATTTTTGGATTATAATACTTCTATGTGCCTTATATGAAATTTAAACTTATTTTTACCTACATATCTCAATTCTTCAATTTCATCCAATTTACTGCCAATTTAAAATATTCCGTGTGATTTATAATGTTGTCACTGCCAGAAGTGTTTTCTTAATTAATTTGGTACTATATTGATGATAGAGATTATATATTACCAAACTTTTTTTTTTCTTTACTTGTTTGTACCTAAAATGATATATTCTTTCATGATTATGTTACTAATAAGTTAGACTATTGTTACTGATCTTTATTTATTTTTCAATTTTCATGTTTTGTTAAATATACCATAAGATGAAAATTGCTCAATAAAACCATTTATATCTAAAAAATCACATTGTAATTCCTTTATCATTGTATATCCAAAATAAAGTGATTTGTTGTAATTATTCTCTTGGTTTTATTTGCTTCCTAAAATTTGCCATTAATTTTAGAATTACTAAATTTACGCAGAAGTAACAAATGTTAAAAAAAAATTATAAATACTACTTTAAAAGTTTAAAGGCCGCTCATGAATGGCAGAGACAAAGGGACAGTAACAATGCCCTAGAAAGCAGGACAATGCCCTAGAGACTGACCAAATATAAATACGATCAGCGCCCAAGACCCTTCTCCATCCAAGCTAGGACTAGGGAGGGCTAGGCAATGGCTGCTGCTGGCACAGCAGTTAGACCTATAAACTCCCTCCCCCCTTCCTTAGCTCACAAGAATGGTGAGGTAGCAGCCATTAAAGAAACTAACGAGTTTGAGCTGGACTCGAACCCCAGTCTGGCTATCACCAGTCTGGGACATTACCAATGAGGCTAACATGATCCCTGGCTTCTGAATAAATCAAATACATAGTCCCTTCTCCACCCAAGCTGGACCAGGGAGGGCTTGGCAATGGCTGCTGATGACTCAGCAGATAGACCTATCGGTTCACCCACCCCATACCCCATCCTTAGCTCACAAGGATGGGAAGGTAGCAGCCATTAAAGGAACTAACTAGTTTGAGAGGGACACAAACCCCAGTCTGGCTATCACCAGTCGGTGACGTTACCATATAGGCCACCAAAATCCCTGGCTTCTGAATAAATTAATCAGAAGGTCCAAGCAGTATTAATTTATGCATCAGAAAAGAGCCTTACTACAGCTTTATAACATAAGCTAGTTACAACTCGAAGATCTATGGAAAGAATAATGATGGGAATAACAATAAGAGACAATAAGAGCAACTTGTATACAAGAGCAAACTAAAGTAGAGGATATTCTAACACCACGTAAGAAAAAGAAATGGACATGGGCAGGATATATAATGAGAATGACTGATAATATATGGATATTAAAACAAAACAGAATGGTTCCCTAGATTTTACAAAAGAATAAGGGAAGGAAGAGAAGACGATAGATTGACGAACTAAGAACATTTGCTGGTATAAACTGTCGTGGAAAGACCATAAACAGACAATGTGGGAGTACATGTCTGAGGCCTTTGTCCAGTGGTGGACTAGTTACGGTTGATGATATATTATGTATGTATATATATATATATATATATATATATATATATATATATATATATATATGGAGATGATTTGGGCATGATCTTCGCACTCCACAAGAGAGATTAGTTCACCAAACGTTCAACTGGGCTCCACAAGACACTAGAGGAGTTAGAAGACCCAGGCCTACATGGCTGAGGACTATGAAACGCGAAGTAGGAGATGAAGAATGGAGAAGCATTGATTTAAAAGCTCAAGATAGCAACGATTGGCGAAATCTAACCGAGGCCCTTTGCGTCAATAGGAGTAGAAGTAATGATGATCATAGTGTACATATGTGTAGATATATATATATATATATATATATATATATATATATATATATATATATATATGTGTGTGTGTGTGTGTGTGTGTATGTACTGTATATATATAATTGATAAAATGGACAAGAACAATTGATATAGAAGCACGAATTAAACATTTAACCAACTCTAAATACAAATAAACAAATATCATAACAGATAAAGATATACACTATCTAAACAAACAATGAATACATTTAAATTGATAAGAGCAGGGAATTAACGATATATTACAAAGCACGCTTGATCTAGTATCAAAACTATCAGTCAAGGTATCAACGTCCCAGACTGGGGTTCGAGTCCCGCTAAAACTCGTTAGTTTCTTTGGTCGTTGCAATCTCACCATACTTGTGAGCGAAGATTTTAGGGTTTGGAGGAGCCTATAAATCTATCTGTTGAGTTATCAGCAGCCATTTCCTGGCCCTTCTTGGTCCTAGCTTGGGTGGAGAGGGGAAAATGTACAGTATTCTACTCTCATTGATATTAGAATCTTATCTAATTCCTGTTTTATATTAATATCTATATAATTACATTTTATTTTTCTATCTATTTTTTCTAATTTATTATTTTTTCTTAATTCTTAGAACACCATTTTAAATTCCGGGGGCTACTAGCATTTTACTTTTTCCACATATTGCTCGTTTGCGACAACGTCGTCATAACTCAAAAATAGCTATTTTTCAGTAGAGCCATTTTAATCAATTAAAACACTCAAATTAATATATGTCGTTAGGACATTTAGCGCCTCAAGCGATCAATTTTTTAGCTACAATTATGACACTTTTGCCAAAAGAATCAGCATTTGAAGATGAATATGTCTATATGGATAACTCAAAAAGACATTTTTTTGAGTTATGATGTTGTTGTCGCAAGCGAGCGATATGTTTGCATCTTAGCTAGCAATGATAGTAATAATAGTTAAAACAAATATAAAAAATATATTCTATATATAGTGTTGTGGTTGTCTATTAGAAATGTCCTTGCCTGGTGATCTACCGGACTTGGATTCGAATCATGTTCAAAACTCGTTAGTTCCTTTGGTCGCTGCAACCCCACTATCCTTGTGAACAAAGGTTGTGGGGTGTAGGGGAGCCTACATGTCTACCTGCTGAGTCATCAGCAGCCATTCCCTGGCCTTCCCTGGGCCTAGCTTGGGTAGAGAGGAAGCTTGGACGCTGATCGTATGTATATATAGTCAAACTCTAGGGCATCGTCCTGCTAGCTATGGCACTGTCACTATTCCTTGCCTCTGCCGTTCATGAGTAGCCTTTAAAACGTTTAATTCTATAAGCAACGCCTGTCTATAGTCAATTCTTTTTAGCGAGGCAGATTTACACCACTCGCAGGGGTGCCCTTTTAGCTCGGAAAAAAATTTCCTGATCGCTGATTGGTTGGACAAGATAGCTCTAACCAATTAGATAGCAGGAAACTTTTCCGAGCTAAAAGGGCACCGCTGCGAGTCAGTGCAAATGCGCCTCATTAAAAAAATTGAGCATAGTTATCACGATCCTTGTCCACAGCGACAAAAAAAAAAAATTAAAAAGAAAATAAAAAAAAATAAAAAATGTGAATACAGTGCGCCCGTGGACGTGCAATAGCACGACCTGTTCATTTGCTTGATAACATCTGTTTCCAAAACTAATTTTTATTAAATTATGAATCAGATAACGTTCGATGAAAGACATTTAACGAAGATAAAGAAATCCAGAAGTTAAGTAATATAGTTACTCTCAATGAATAAAGATTGCTTTTGAACTTTGTGCTTTAATTTAACATAGTTGCCAAATATACCCATTGCAGAAGAAGTTGCCATCTTTATCATTTCTGTTCTCGATGAAATAAGTATCATTCTATAAAAAACACTAATGATGTAGCTTAAACTTTTCTATAATTAAATCAAGATGATTTAACCAGTAAATATTTCTTTAAATCATTCAAACGTGCCTCTCTCTCTCTCTCTCTCTCTCTCTCTCTCTCTCTCTCTCTCTCTCTCTCTCTCTCTCTCCGCACTTGGTAACAGATCAAGCCAGCACAAGCTTGCTTCTAGAGCAAAGGGTCTCCTCTTCTTGGAGTCAGTGGAAGCGCAAACATCGGACAATTCGTAATGCGGTAAGGATGTGTGCGTGTTGCCTTAAGCTATCAATCAACTCACCTTTATTATACATAGGAGTTGTGCTAATATACTAGTGTTTAATTATATCAATTAAGATAACGGATGTAGTTGCGATTATTTAGTGCCTCTGACTCATTTCTGCCCGTTTTTAATGTTGAATGAATGATTTGAAGTTCTTTGGCATCCTGTCATCGAAGGTCATTGACGCCAAAAATGGATTAAAAGGTCGCTCATGAATGGCAGAGGCGAGGGACAGTGACATTGCCCTATCAAGCAAGACGAAGCCCTAGAGACTGACCATATATATATATATATATATATATATATATATATATATATATATATATATATATATATATATGATTAGCACCAGAGGTAAGGGATAGTGACATTACCGTATCGAGCAGGACAATGCCCTAGAGACTGACCATATATACAAATGATCAGCACCCGAGCCCCCTCTCCACCGAAGCTAGGACCAAGGAGGGCCAGGTAATGGCTGCTTAGGGCTCAGCAGATAGACCTTATAGGCTTCCCCAAATCCCTCATCCTTAGCTCACAAGGATGGTGAGGTTGCAGTGACCAAAGGAACTAACGAGTTTGAACGGGACTCGAACCCTGGTCTGGCGTTCACCAGTCAGGGACGTTACCATATCGCCTGGAATTGTGAAAAAATGTATAATATATCATTGTGAATAATAGGGATATGTTTATTCGTGGAATTATAACAAATGAAGAGCTACGTCTAAAGAGTATTTTTAGCTTACAAACTAAACTGTAACTGGTGCAAAAAAATTAATTTCCAAAACTTACCTAGACGAAACAGAAAACACCCGAGACGCAACAATAATCAAAGCTTTTGTTTACAAAAAAAAAAAAAAAAAAAAAAAAAAAAAAAAAAAAAAAAAAAAATAGCAAAAGTTATCTGGCGTTACTGCTACGTGATTATAATGCACCATTCCTTATGGATGAAAATAATTTTTAGTCTGTTGTTTATTATTATCATTATTATTATTATTATTATTATTATTATTATTATTATTATTATTATTCTTTCATCATTATCATTATCATCGTCATCATCATCATCACAATTATTATTATTAACTTTATCATTATCATTATTGTTATTTTTATCATTATCATTATTATCATCACCAGCTAAGCTACAACCTTAGTTGGAAAAGCAGGAGGCTTTAAGCCCAAAGGGCTCCAACATGGAAAAATATCCCAGTGAGGAAAGGATACAAGGAAATGAACAAACTGCAAGAGAAGTAATGTACAATTAGAGTAGAATATTTTAAGAACACTACCAACAATAAAACAGATTATTCATATATAAACTATAAAAACTTCATAAATAAAATAAATAAGATAAAATACTATTATTATTAGGGTTGTGGTGGCCGATGTGGTAACGTCCCTGCCTGGTGAACGCCAGACTGGGGTTCGAATCCGGTTCAAACTCGTTAGTTCCTTTGGTCGCTGCAAGTTCACCATCCTTGTGAGCTAAGGATGGGGGATTTAGGGGGAGCCAATAAGTCTATTTGCTGAGTTATCAGAAGCCATTGTCTGGTCCTTCTTGGTCATAGCTTGGCTGGATAAGGGGCTTGGGCGCTGATTATATGTATGTATGGTCAGTCTCTAGGGCATTGTCCTGCTTGATAGGGCAATGCCACTGTCCCTTGCCTCTGCCATTCATGAGCTGCCTTTAAAACTTTAATATTGTGCCAGAGTCTTCTCTCAAACATGATTACTTTCACGTAAAGAGAATAATTCCTTTAATGTCCAAAATTACATCAGAAATGTTTTCTTAGATTGAATGTTGAAATGGGAAGACCCTTTTGACAATGTTCTGTGAAATGTGGACTTCAGCGAGCTGCTTGTCACGTTATCATTCGGATGTGACGATGTTGTTGTTGTTATTGTTACCATCACTGTTGTTGTTGTTTTGGAAGATCCATAGTTAATATTCTTGCTATTATCGCTATTATTTCTTTTGTTGTGTTACTGTGTTGACAAAATATGAATCATTGTTGGTGTTGTACATATGGCTGATATGATCGTTTTGGTCATTGATGTTCTAAGAAAAGTATTATTATCATTATTATTATTATCATCATTATTACTTGATAAGCTACAACCCTAGTTAGAAGAGCAGGATGCTATAAGCACAGGGGCTCCAACAGGGAAAATAGCCCAATGAGGAAAGGAAAAAAGGCAAATAAAATATTTTAAGAAGAGTAACAACATTAAAATACATATCTCCTATATAAACTACAAAAACTAACAAAACAAGAAGAGAAATAAGATAGAATAGTGTGCCCGAGTGTACCCTCAAGCAAGAAAACTCTAACCCAAGACAGTGGAAGACCATGGTACAGAGGCTATGACACTACCCAAGACT
>NC_090740.1:119915674-119938174 GCF_036898095.1 Palaemon carinicauda | reverse complement strand
AACTGAACGTTTACGCTGAAAGCTATTTACAACTTATGGAGTCCATGAAACCGGCCAATGACGTCAAAATATGAAGAGGAACAACCACTGCACGTCTGCACACCGTAATCCATGACAGTCAACTGACAAGCACTGTTGACTAAGTGTTACGTCTGTTTTCAGGACGTATGAATTCTAAAATCGCAGTTAATTGGATGATCTTGAAACAAAGCAACCAATCAGGTTTTAGCATTTTTTACTGTACCTATACATCATAACCAAAAACACATTTTTACCCACAATGCATTCACAAAAAAACAAAATAGCATCAGGAGAAAAACTAACATGGCAGCGTAGGCACATCCTTGGGATAAGAATCAGGAACAATATTCATCGGCAAATATTTCCGTAATCCTTAATTTGCGGAAGATTCGAGCAACATTTCCGTATGAATCATCTAAAAAATATATGATTAAAAAGATAGATATGCGAATTTGATTGAAACTGTGATAATACCATAGTTTCTTAACCCTATTCCATTCTAGAAATACAAGGATATCAAATTAATATGACTGTGGCTACTTTTCTCTTGGTAAGGGTAGAAGAGGCTCTTTAGCTATGGTAAGCTCATCTTCTAGGAGGACGCTCCAAAATCAAACCATTGTTCTCTACTCTTCGGTGGTGCCATAGCCTCTGTACCATGGTCTTCCACTGTCTTGGGTTAGAGATCTCTTGCTTATTCTATCATGTTTCTCTTCATCTTGTTATTTTCAAGTTTTTAGATTTTATGTATTTAGTATTTATTTTAGTGTATTTATTGTTCTTAAACTTCTCTTGTAGTTTTTCCTTATTTCCTTTCCTCACTGGGCTATTTTCCCTATTGGAGCCCTTGGGCTTATAGCATCCTACTTTTCCAGCTAGAGTTGTAGCTTAGCAAGTAATAATAATAATAATAATAATACAAAAAGCTCATTTCAAAACAGTTACAGAGAGCTAGAAGATAAGCGAGTTTTTATAATAGTTTCTTAACCGTTTTTCATTCAATACAAAGACAACAAAGTGATCTGACTGAATTTTCAAAGACTCCCCGAATTTAACAGGCTGCTTACTCAGACTGGAGTAGTTACCACCTGGCCTGTCAGTCTTCGCTGGATGACCTCAACTCCCGCTTGGAGGAACCCATCCTCATGGATAATTTCCGCCCGAATATCATCGTCAAGGGCTCAGAAGCCTTCGATGAGAACGACTGGGCCTTCGTCAAGATCGGCGATGTGGTCCTTCGGAGGTTGAAGCCCTGTCAGAGGTAAGGAGAGGTCATATGAAAGTCAGGGGAAAGGAGAGGTCATCTGCAAGTCAAAGGTAAGGAGAGGTCATCTGAAAGTTAGAGGTAAGGAGAGGTCATCTGAAAGTCAGGGGAAAGGAGAGGTCATCTGCAAGTCAGAGGAAAGGAGAGGTCATATGAAAATCAGAGGTAAGGAGAGATCACCTGAAAGTCAGAGGAAATGAGAGGTCATCTGAAAGTCAGAAGTAAGGAGAGTTCATGAAAGGCAGAGGTAGGAGAGGTCATCTGAAAGTCAGAGATAAGGAGAGGTCATCTGAAAGTCAGAGGAAATGAGAGGTCATCTGAAAGTCAGAGGTAAGGAGAGGTCATCTTAAAGTTAGAGGTAAGGAGATGTCATCTGAGAGTCAAAGGTAAGGAGAGGTCATCTGAAAGTCAGAGGAAACGAGAGGTCATCTGAAAGTCATAGGTAAGGAGAGGTCATCTGAAAGTCAGAGGAAATGAGAGGTCATCTGAAAGTCAGAGGTAAGGAGATGTCATCTGAGAGTCAGGGGTAAGGAGAGGTCATCTGAAAGTCAGAGGAAAGGAGAGGTCATCTGAAAGTTAGAGGTAAGGAGAGGTCATGTACAGTGGTAATGTGTTAGCCTGGTATTCACATTGCAGCGAATCGATCCCCGCCCGGGACCGTTAGTTTAAGCTTTTTGCTGGGTAGGATACTGCTGTGTTTGGGCACCACAGTGGGTATTTGGGCTTGCCCAACTGACGTTTTGGTGAGCATCTATTCTGATGAAACTGGAACTGAAAATAGATGCCTTTACCCTTTGAAAAGGAAAAAAAAAACATGTAGGTATTTGACATGTTTATTTACCAAACATTTGTAGAGAAACGAAAAAAAACCTCTGTAGAGCAAAAAGCTGAGATAGATCCTTATACGGTGACTTACTGATGGAGAGAAAATAGATAATATTCTTATTTACGTGGACACTCATCATACTGTTTTTCTGTATTGTTGCTTTTACATTCTCAGACAAGGACAGGTCAGTGAACTGTCGTGAAATGGGATCATCTTGAAAGCTTTATAGTCAGAGTTTAAACTTTTAAGATATTTACCTTCGTTTGAAGTAATTTTCGTGGTTTCAAGTTAACTTTTAAGGTAATTCTATGGTAATTTCCGTTTTAATACCTTCAAATTTAAGAAAATTGGGAAAGTTTTAAGATAATCTAAGGTAAAAAGCAGCATTTAAGGTAATGGCCACATACTCAAGTTTAAACCCTGGTTATGACAGTAAGATATTCTTGATCCGCTAAGACCGAAATTCCTATCTAGATGAGATATAAATGATCCTTATTTGTAATTCTCTTATTTTGCAATAGATGCCTCCTGACGACAATTGACCCAGTTAAAGGGAAAAGGAATGAAAATGCTGAGCCACTGAGGACATTGAAAGAGTAAGTAGAAAGTCACGGATTATATTTTCCTTTTCATATTTTTCTGGTGAATAAAGTTTAATTTTCATATTGTTCTGTGTCACGAACATGTTTATTTGCCACTCTGATATTATTATTATTATTATTATTATTATTATTATTATTATTATTATTATTATAACTTGTAAAACTACAACACTAGTTTAATTGGAAAAGCAGGATGCTATAAGCCCAGGGGCTCCAAAAGGGAAAATAGCCTAACTAGGAAAGGAAACAATTATACATTGAAATATTCTAAGAACAGTAACATTAAAATAGATATTTCCTATATAAACTTTAAACACATTAACAAAACAAGAGGATGAGAAATTAGATAGAATAGTGTCCCCGAGTGCACCCTTAAGCAAGAGAACTGAGTTTCGAGTCCCGCTTAAACTCGTTAGTTTCTTTGGTCGCTACAACCTCACCATCCTAATGAGCTAAGGATGGGAGGTTTGGGGGAGCCTATAGGTCTATCAGCAGTCATTGCCTGTCCCTCCCTGGTCCTAGCTTGGGTGGAGGGGGGCCTTTGACACTGATCATATGTATATATGGTCAGTCACTAGGGCATTGTCCTGCTTGGGAAGACAATGTCAATGTCCCTTGCCTCTGCCATTCATGAGCGGCTTTTAAACCTTTAAACCTTTAAATGTTTAAGCCTTTAAACCTTTAATCCTTAAGACCTTTAAACCTTTAAACCTTTAGACCCTTAAACCTTTAAACCTTTAAACTTTTATACCTTTAAACCTTTAGACCCTTAAACCTTTGAACCTTTAAACTTTTATACCTTTAAACCTTTATACCTTTAGACCTTTAGAACTTTAAACCTTTAAACCTTTAGACCTTTAAACCTTTAAACCTTTATACCTTTAAACCTTTAGAACTTTAAACCTTTAAACCTTTATACCTTTAGCCCTTCAAGCCTTTAAACCTATATACCTTTAAACTTTTATATCTTTAGACCTTTATACCTTTAGACCTTTAAACCTTTAAACATCATACCTTTAAACCTTTAATCCTTTAGACCTTTATACCTTTAAACCTTTAAACCGTACTACAAAACTAAAATTTCGCTTCTTAATCAGGTATCAGCTGTTGAAGGAACCACCTGCGCTTGCTAAGGCATGGAAGGAAAGTCCTATCTTTGGGGTAACTATGAGTATCGATGTCACCGGTAACATTGCTGTCGGAGATAAGGTATCCGTGGCCCGGGCGTCGGTGTATCCCCAGTTCAAAGGATACTGAAGAAGGATGCTGAAGAAGGATACTGGGATTTCTTATGGGTACCCAACCAAAAGATGTGCATTGATTGCTTAAAATCGTAGTCTTGTGTTTCTCTTAATTAAAGGCTAGCTGTAAAATTAGGTACTGAAAAAAGACAGTTATGATCATAAAGAATGTAACCTATATACTAAATATTTCTCTTAATGTGTGGTTTCATTTAAAAACAAATACAGAAAAATCTTTAAAGCGATACTTGACTTTAGTTCCAAAACTGATGAGATTTGATAAATTATACTTATTTTTTATCCCAACCAAGTACACTTTGCGGAGGTAGAGAAGGGTATAGTGTCAAACATGTTAATTTAGTGTTATTTACTTCATCTTATGTAACAATCATTTCTTATTAATTGATATGCAAGGGATTGGAGCATATGTATATTTTCACTGAGCATTTTGCATGACTTGAATGATACCAGGGATTGAAGTATATGCATTTTCTCACTGAGCATTTTACATGATTTATAATAAGATCAAATTTATATTCTTTTCTTAAAATTGCTGTGAACGTCTTACCTGGAAATCCTGAACCAGAGACAATACATATTCTATCCTGGACGACGTTTTATCAGACTGTTTAGGATTGTTCTGACAAATGTCAGTGGCGTAACCAAGGGGATGTGGGGTTAAGGGACTTTTTTTCTTTTAAATGCCCCCACCCTGACCTCCAAGAGAGGGCCAGAAATTAAAAGTAAATATACATTTAGAATTATCATCAACTCAGATAGGGTAAAGTGAAGAGTCCCTCTTCAATAACCCAATTTCCCGTCCACGACTGCCCCAAATCCAATAACTAAGCCTCTTTGATGAAAAATTTTCGAGGTACTCTAAAAAAAAGGGAATTTCACTTTGTAGTTTCAGTAAACAAACTCCTTTTCATTAGTTCTTTAGAATGGAAAAGGGAATTAATACACTTAAGTTTGTGATTTGTACGTTTTATTTCTATACTGCTTATAAAAAATGGTACATCTATTATACGAAATTGTGTTTGATTCTGAGTTTACCTTAAAAAGACTGATGCAGTGATACAAAAGAGTTTGGTGGCCTACAAATATCTTATAAAAGTTTCGGTAATATACAAGCATTCCCAAGGAAGATTCCCATGCCACTTAACAAATAACTAACAATATAGTTAAATCAAAGGCACAAAGATAAGGTTTCCATTCCTCGAATCAAATGGAATTTCTTTATGCCTTGTTTTGTCTTCATACGTTTTCCAGCCTCGACATACAGGTCGGATGTTTTGTCTGCGAGCTCAGGCAAGACTAACAACAATCATGCTCTCTGTCAGTTCATGTTTATCCAGATATTCCCACAATGCAGACGAAAGGTCAATTATTTCCACAATGCAGACAAAAGGTCAATTATTTCCATAATAGAGAAGAAAGATCAATTGTTTCCACAATGCAAAAGAAAGGTCAATTATTTCCACAATGGAGAAGAAAGGTCAATTATTTCCACAATGCAGACAAAAGGTCAATTATTTCCACAATGGAGAACAAAGGTCAATTGTTTCACAATGGAGAAAAAAGGTCAATTGTTTCCACAATGCAAAAGAAAGGTCAATTATTTCCATTATGGAGAAGAAAGGTAAATTATTTCCACAATGCCGACAAAAGGTCAATTATTTCCAGAATGCAAAAAAAAGGTCAATTACTTCCACATTACAGACGAAAGGTCAATTATTTCCACAATGATGAAGAAAGGTCAATTATTTCCACATTGCAGACGAATGGTCAATTATTTCCACAATGGAGCAAAAGGTCAATTATTTCCACAATGCAGACAAAAGGTCAATTATTTCCTCAATGCAGAAGAAAGGTCAATTATTTCCACAATGCAAAAGAAAGGTCAATTATTTCTACAATGCAGAAGAAATGTCAATTACTTCCACATTACAGACGAAAGGTCAATTATTTCCACAATGCAGACAAAGGTCAATTATTTCCACAATGCAAAAGAAAGGTCAATTATTGCTACAATGCAGAAGAAATGTCAACTATTTCCACAATGCAGACGAATGGTCAATTATTTCCATAATTCAAAAGAAAGGTCAATTATTTCTACAATGCAGAAGAAAGGTCAATTGTTTCCACAATGCAAAAGAAAGGTAAATTATTTCCACAATGGAGAAGACAGGTCAATTATTTCCACAATGCAGACGAAGGGTCAATTATTTCCATAATGCAAAGGAAAGGTTAATTGTTTCCACAATGCAAAAGAAAGGTCAATTATTTCTACAATGCAGACAAAAGGTCAATTATTTCCATAATGCAAAGGAAAGGTCAATTGTTTCCACAATGCAAAAGAAAGGTCAATTATTTCTACAATGCACACAAAAGGTCAATTATTTCCATAATAAAAAAGAAAGGTCAATTATTCCTACAATGCAGAAGAAAGGTCAATTATTTCCATAATGCAAACAAAATGTCAATTTCCACAATGCGGAAGAAAGGTAAATTGTTTCCAGAATGCAGAAGAAAGGTCAATTATTTTCAGAATGCTGAAGAAAGGTCAATTATTTCCATAATGCAGATGAAAGGTCAATTATTTCCACAATGCAAAAGAAAGGTCAATTATTTCCATAATGCAGAAGAAAGGTCAATTATTTCCACAATGCAGACGAAAGGTCAATTATTTCCACAATGTAGATGAAAGGTAAATTATTTCCACAATGCAAAAGAAAGGTCAAATATTTCCACAATGGGGAAGAAAGGTCAATTATTTCCACAATGCAAAAGAAAGGTCAATTATTTCCACAATGCGGATGAAAGGTTAATTATTTCCATAATGCAGACGAAAGGTTAATTATTTCCACAATGCAGACGAAAGGTCAATTATTTCCACAATGACAGAGAAAGGTCAATTATTTTTCAGAATGCTGAAGAAAGGTAAATTATTTCCACAATTTAAAAGAAAGGTCAATTATTTCCAGAATGCAGAAGAAAGGTCAATTATTTCCATAATGCAAACGAAATGTCAATTATTTCCACAATGCTGAAGAAAGGTCAATTATTTCCACAATGCAAAAGAAAGGTCAATTATTTCCACAATGCAAAAGAAAGGTCAATTATTTCCACAATGCAAAAGAAAGGTCAATTAGTTCCACAATGCTGAAAAAGGTCAATTATTTCCACAATGCAGAAGAAAGATCAATTATTTCCATAATGCAAACGAAATGTCAAGTATCCATAATGCAGTAGAAAGGTAAATTATTTCCACAATGCAGAAGAAAGGTCAATTATTTCCGCAATGCAGAAGAAAGGTCAATTATTTCCAGGATGCAAAAGAAAGGTCAATTATTTCCAGAATGCAAAAGAAAGGTCAATTATTTCCGCAATGCAGAAGAAAGGTCAATTATTTCCAGGATGCAAACGAAATGTCAAGTATCCATAATGCAGTAGAAAGGTAAATTATTTCCACAATGCAGAAGAAAGGTCAATTATTTCCATAATGCAAACGAAATGTCAAGTATCCATAATGCAGTAGAAAGGTAAATTATTTCCACAATTTAAAAGAAAGGTCAATTATTTCCAGAATGCAGAAGAAAGGTCAATTATTTCCATAATGCAAACGAAATGTCAATTATTTCCACAATGCTGAAGAAAGGTCAATTATTTCCACAATGCAAAAGAAAGGTCAATTATTTCCACAATGCAAAAGAAAGGTCAATTATTTCCACAATGCAAAAGAAAGGTCAATTAGTTCCACAATGCTGAAAAAAGGTCAATTATTTCCACAATGCAGAAGAAAGATCAATTATTTCCATAATGCAAACGAAATGTCAAGTATCCATAATGCAGTAGAAAGGTAAATTATTTCCACAATGCAGAAGAAAGGTCAATTATTTCCACAATGCAGAAGAAAGGTCAATTATTTCCAGGATGCAAAAGAAAGGTCAATTATTTCCAGAATGCTGAAGAACGGTAAGTTTTTATCCTGGAATGCAGCAATATCAAATACCAAGTTCAATAATCGCTCACAGTACCAAAGAAGCTCCTCAGTTTGAACTTGTTGCAATGATCCTGTCCATCTTGCATAGTTCAATTTCTCTCAATTTCTGTTCATCGGCTCCTTTCGCATCCTTGTGAGGTTTCCTCAGGTTAGGGGATAACTTCATGGAAATGAGATATCCTCTGAAATAAAGACGAAGGATATTGCATATTTGGTTACTGATAAGGGGTATCATTAAAAATTTTTTTTTTTTTTTTTTTTTTTTTGTAAAACTACTATAATATCTAAGAATTTCCTTTTCTGATATTTCTTATCTAATTCCACTTGGAGGCGGGAAATGATAATTACTGATAAAGGTACCATTAAAAATTTCGCTTTTTGTAAAACTACTATAGTATTTGGGAGTTCCTTTTTTCTGATATTCCTTATTAAATTAAATTCGAAGTAGCGAAATTAATAGCATTTTTCGAGGTTTTATAAGCAAATAGTATTCCATATTAAGAGACGTTTATAAAATTATCTAGTTTGATATTTCGTTGACTTTTGTAAAAGTACTATAATATCTAAGAAGTTCCTTTTCTGATATTTATTATCTGATTCTATTTGAAGGAGGGAAATTAATAGCATCATTTAATGTTTTATAAGCAAATAGCATTTTATCTCAAGAGAGGATCATGAAATTTCCTGGTTTGATATTTTCTTGCTGGGTGTCACAATGATAAAAAGAAAAAAAAAGAAAGGGAAAAAAAAGACTTCAATACTTTGGGATATGTTCCTCTTTTTTATCTTTTGAGGTACAAAAATACCGGATAAAATTCACTTAAAATCTAAGGCATTTTTACAATCAATAAGATATGTGTAAATATAGAACATACTTTTCCAGGGTTTCGAAGGAGTAAAGTGATGTAAAAAATCAATGGTAAATAGAGTAAAGTGATGTAAAAAATCAATTGTAAAAAGAGTAAAGTGATGTAAAATATTACTATTAAAAAGAGTAAAGTGATGTAAAAAAAATAATAGTCAAAGGAGTAAAGTGATGTAAAAAATTAATAGTAAAAAGAGTAAAGTGATGTAAAAAAAACTAATAGTAAAAGGAGTAAAGTGATGTAAAAAATTAATAGTAAAAAGAGTAAAGTGATGTAAAAAATTAATAGCAAAAATAGTAAAGTGATATAAACAATTAATACTAAAAAGAGTAAAGTGGTGTAAAAAATCAAAAGTAAAAAGAGTAAAGTGATGTAAAAAAGTAATAGTAAAAAGAGTGAAGTGATGTAAAAAAATAATAGTAAAAAGAGTAAAGTGATGTAAAAAAAAATAATAGTAAAAAGAGTTTAGTTATATAAAAAATTAATTGCAAAAAGAGTAAAGTGATGTAAGATATTAATAGTAAAAAGAGTAAAGTTATGCAAAAAAAAGTAATAGTAAAAATGGTAAAGTGATGTAAAAAAAATAATAGTAAAAAGAGTAAAGTGATGTAAAAAATCGATAGCAACAAGAGTAAAGTGATGTAAAAAATTAATAGTAAAAAGAGTAAAGTGATATAAAAAATGAATAGTAAAAAGAGTAAAGTGACGTAAAAGGGTAATAGTAAAAAGATTTAAGTAATGTAAAAAATGAATAAAACTCAAAATCCAACTCACTTCTCTCCTCCAACTACAATGATAGGGAAGACTGGATTGAAGGCCACACAGGCCAGACTGGTGCGTCGTCTCTGCATGATGTTCTGCACACAGAGTGGTCGACATTTTCGTAGAAAGAGGTCGTAAACATGGACGCGTCCCTCGTCACTCACTGCTACCACGACGCTGCTGCTGTAAGGAGCCCACGTGAGTCCTGCTACAGGAGCTCCTAAGTCGAGTATCACGAGAGCAGCCCTATTTGTTGAGAAAAGGAAAAGTGAAATTTTCTTCTCCAGATTCCAACTTTTTGAATGCAACCATACAATGAATATTAAATTTTAACAGTATTTAAAGTTTTAAAGATCTCTCATGAATGACAGAGGCAAGGGACTGTGACAATGCCCTGACTAGTAGGACAATGCCCTAGAGACTGACCATATATGCATGTGATAAGCACCTAAACCCTATCTCCACCCAAGCTAGGACCAGGCGGGGCCAGGCAATGGCTGCTGATGACTCAGCAGGTAAACCTACGAGCTCCCTCAAACCCCCTATCCTTAGGTTTCATGGAGGGTGAGGTTGCAGACACTACAAGAAACTATAGAGTTTGAGCGGAAATCGAACCCCAGTCTGGAGATCGCCAGTCAGGGACGTTTCCAATAAGCCACTACATGCAGTGAGTTTATGAGTTTAATGAGTTTATAGAATAGATATTGACTCTGAGCATTAGGTTCATACTCTCATTAAGTGTTTAATTAACCCATTCCACTTTTTCTGTGCCTCATGATACAAAATAATTTCAAAGATAAAATCAAGGATTAACATCTTACACGTGACACTGTAGCCACAGCTTCAACGTCCAGTCGCCCGAACAAGTGGCGAAGATCTTGTGATGGTAACTGTTCCAAGCAATAGCCCTCACGGGGCAAGAATGCGCTGGATATCGGATGATTCCATAACTGGTGGAGGAAGCATTGACCTGGAAGACCGCTCCGGTATCCACGCCCACTAAGAGAATGTTCTTGTCCTTTGGACTGAAAGCTACACAAGTGGCGGTACCTGGTGCGTGAGGGATAAATAACTTAGAATAAGTCTCATACAATTAAATTAATGTTATCTACATTATAAGAGAATGTTCTTGTCTTTTGGACTGAAAGCTACACAAAGTGGGTACCTGATGTATGAGGGATAAATCAGTTAGAATAAATCTCATACAATTGATATCTATATTCTATTAAAATTAATAATTATTGTAGTGACTACTTTCATAATCATTCTTAGAGAACTGGTAATGATTAAAGGAGATTAGACTGTAACTTGTGAAAAATTGCAACGCCTTCAATTTTCGAGGGTAGAAGCTCCATCATTTGAACTACAAGTGAACGTTATCTGTTCAGCTTTTGAGTACTTATAGTAAACAAAGTTTCTTCTCTACGTGAACCAAGAGACCACCAGTTTACTAGCTTACTATAAGCCATACATAATCACAAAAGAAGCACTTAATATATTAACCATATATTTAAGTTTGGTCAACTGGGGAACATACATAAAAAGAAGAGTGAGATTGAGGGAATGGAACTTGTAACTTACAGTAAATCAAAATTGACATGTGTTTTCTAATTATTCAATTTAATATGTAACCATCCCCCACAGTACATTGGTTGCAATTGTCTCTTATGTGACCTGACCTTCCAGAACATCTTATATAATGCAATAAATGAAAACTTATTAGGAATTTCTTTCTTATGAATGGTGAATACACTATTTCCCTTGAAGAAAGTTTTCTGAAGGGACTTAACCGATTGTATAAAAAGTAAAATTTTAGATATAAGTAAAATGTAGGTAGTTAAATGGCTTAACCTCCGCCTACCGGCTAATCTATGTAGGTAGTTAAATGCCTTAACCTCCGCCTACCAGCTAATCTATGTAGGTAGTTAAATGCCTTAACCTCCGCCTACCGGCTAATCTATGTAGGTAGTTAAATGGCTTAACCTACTCCTACCAGCTAATCTATGTGGGTAGTTAAATGGCTTAACCTCCACCTACCAGCTAATTTATGTAGGTAATTAAATGGCTTAACCTCCGCCTACCAGCTAATCTATGTAGGTAGTTAAATGGCTCAACCTCCGCCTAACATCTAATCTAGGTAGGTAGTTAAATGGCTTAACCTCTACTTACCAGCTAATCTATGTAGGTAGTTAAATGGCTTAACCTCCGCCTACCAGTTAATCTATGTAGGTAGTTAAAGGCCCTAATCTCCACCTACGAGCTAAGCTATGTAGGTAGTTAAATGGCGTAACCTCCTCCTACCAGCTAATCTATGTAGGTAGTTAAATGGCTTAACCTCTGCCTACCAGCTAATTTATGTAGGTAGTTAAATGGCTTAACCTCCGCCTAACATCTAATCTATGTAGGTAGTTAAATGGCTCAACATCCGCCTACCAGCTTATCTACGTAGGTAGTTGAAGGCCCTAATCTCCGCCTACCAGCTAAGCTATGTAGGTAGTTAAATGGCTTAACCTCCGCCTAACATCTAATCTATGTAGGTAGTTAAATGGCTCAACATCCGCCTACCAGCTTATCTACGTAGGTAGTTGAAGGCCCTAATCTCCGCCTACCAGCTAAGCTATGTAGGTAGTTAAATGGCTTAACCTCCGCCTAACATCTAATCTATGTAGGTAGTTAAATGGCTCAACATCCGCCTACCAGCTTATCTACGTAGGTAGTTGAAGGCCCTAATCTCCGCCTACCAGCTAAGCTATGTAGGTAGTTAAATGGCTTAACCTCCGCCTAACATCTAATCTATGTAGGTAGTTAAATGGCTCAACATCCGCCTACCAGCTTATCTACGTAGGTAGTTGAAGGCCCTAATCTCCGCCTACCAGCTAAGCTATGTAGGTAGTTAAATGGCTTAACCTCCGCCTAACATCTAATCTATGTAGGTAGTTAAATGGCTCAACATCCGCCTACCAGCTTATCTACGTAGGTAGTTGAAGGCCCTAATCTCCGCCTACCAGCTAAGCTATGTAGGTAGTTAAATGGCTTAACCTCCGCCTAACATCTAATCTATGTAGGTAGTTAAATGGCTCAACATCCGCCTACCAGCTTATCTACGTAGGTAGTTGAAGGCCCTAATCTCCGCCTACCAGCTAAGCTATGTAGGTAGTTAAATGGCTTAACCTCCGCCTACCAGCTAATCCATGTAGATAGTTAAATGTGTTAACCTCCGCCTACCAGCTAATCTATATAGATAGTTAGATGGTTTAACCTACGCCTACCGGCTAATCTATGTAGGTACTTAAATAGTTTAACCTCCGCCTACCAGCTAATCTAAGTATGTACTTAAATGGCTTAACCTCCACCTACCAGTTCATGTCAGGAACGTCAACCCCAGATGGTAGAACAGACCCTATCTCACCGAGTTTTGTTCGCGTATAACTAACTATTGACTTAAGTACTTGAAGATTATGAATATCTTTCTAGTCATCCTCCTTACCTTCTAGCTTTACTTTATCAGCATTTGAAGAGGAATTACTTCCCTGCGTGTCACCACTGAAATCGAGAATGTCAGTGTACTGTAGGGATGAAGGCAGGACGGTCCACTGGGACACCCTTCCATCTTGGCCCACGGAGTAGAATCCGAGATTCTGTCCTGGTTCTGTCGGTATCCATCTGACCTGATGGATTATCATGGATGAGTTTATGTTTTTTTTAAAGGCGGGTTTATACGGTTGAATGGTTCTTCGAACGAGGTTCGACAGACAAGTGTTTGAAGTTATGTTCGAACGTGTGAACGGGGTATTTGGTTGTCGATCACGTTCGTCAAACAGTTCGACAGACACGTGTTTGAAGTGGTGTGCGAACGTGTGAACGGGGTATTTGGTTGTCGAACACGTTCGTCGAACAGTTCGAAGAAAGTCTGTTCTTGCCTGACTTTAGTGGGCGGGGCTTCATTTTCCACAAACCTTATGCATTTATGGCTGACTCCACCTCTTCGAACCGTTTGACAAGAAGGTTCAACTACCAAGTTCGACGAACCGTTCGACCATGTAAACATCGCTTAAAACGAAATCAATTAAATCAACTGGGCTCCACAAGGCACTTGAAAGAGTTAGAAGACCCAGACCTACATGGCTGAGGACTATGAAGCGTGAAGTGGGAGATGCTGAGTGGATAAATATTGAATTAAAAGCTGAAGATAGAGACGACTGGCGAAATCTAACCGAGGCCCTTTGCGTCAATTAATCTGTTTCTGAAACTGTATATAACATTAATTGGTCGTGTAGATATCTGAATACAGTACAATGGACATTGTACTACTAATAAGGAAATATTAGATTGTGCATGTAACCTTTATCACTGCCGGTAATTTAAAGCTATGGTTTTAACAGATTGTGTTGGATTCATTTGATGATATGGCAAAATTACGTATACATACATACATACATACATACATACATACATACATATATATATATATATATATATATATATATATATATATATATATATATATATATATATGTATATGTGTGTGTGTGTGTGTGTGTGTGTGTGTGTGCGTCTGTATTCTTAAGATGTGGTTGGAATTTGGAAGAAATGGAAATTTTTGGAAGAAGAAGCCTTCTGAACGTGCATTACTGATCCTTGTCTTAAATTTTCCTAGTTTGATCATTTCAAAACAATCACGCCATTAATATGTTTGAAAAGTAAATTTAATCACTTTTGCAAAAGGTCTATCTGGAGATTATGCCTTTTATTAACAAATAATTCAGGGTTTTGATTCAAACAAATAACTGTTTCTGGTTAATGGAATTAAGGGCTCATACAGGTTGGGCATTCATCCTCAGCATCATCTCCTCCTACGCCTATTGACGCAAAGGGCCTCGGTTAGATTTCACCAGTCGACTCTGTCTTGAACTTTTAATTCAATACTTCTCCATTCATCATTTCCTACTTCGCGCTTCATAGTCCTTAGCCAAGTAGGCCTGTCTCTTCCAACTCTTCTAGTGCCTTGTGGAGCCCAGATGAACGTTTGATGAACTAATCTCTCCTGGGGAGTGCGAAGAGCGTGCCCCAAACCATCTCCATCTACCCTTCATCATGATTTCATCCACATATGGCACTCGAGTAATCTCTCTTATTTTGGCATTAGCAGAGTATTTGTTAATGGTATGATTAGATACACATGAACGATATCAACAAAACGAATAAATGTATCCTTCTTTTTTTACCTGAGAAACTGGGAGTAAGTGCTTCCCAGTTATGGTCGTTGAAGATAGGACTTTGAGACATCCTACAAGGCGAGTGTCGTACACAAACACTACACCATCACTACAGCCAGCTACAAGAACACTCTCTTTCTGCCAAGATACGAAAATGAATTGAATTACTGAAAATTATATATCTTGCTATCCTTTGAATATGGTTTGCCTGCATGATTTTCAGTGGAGAATTATCATCTGAAATTGTTGTATTAAAGCTCTTGATTATTAAATCCCTAAGCTGGATGTTATTAATATATATATATATATATATATATATATATATATATATGTATATATATGTATATATATGTATGTATATATATATATGTATATATATACATATATATATATATATATATATATACATATATATATATATATGTACGTATATATATATATATATATATATATATATATATATATATGTATGTATGTATATGTATATGTATATATACATGCATACACACATACACACACACACACACATATATATATATATATATATATAAATATATATATATATATATATATATGAATGAAGGAAATTATATTAAGGTGCAACCAGTTTTCTCTAAAAAGAGTGACTGTAATAGTTATCAACCTTCAGAATCTAAATAAGTCTTCTGTATGGAGATCCAACTCTTTTTTGACACTAGGATAAAACACACATTTGTACACTCCACCACACGTACGTATATATATATATATATATATATATATATATATATATATATATATATATATATATATATGTGTGTGTGTGTGTGTGTGGTGTGTGTGTTTGTGTGGTGCGTGTGAGTGTGTGTTTATCAATCCTTCTATTGTATCTCAATTCCCTTTTAGCATTAAAATCATGTATAATTTAAAGGAATAGGAATGATAGATCAAGAAGGGTACGTTCTAAATAAGGACAAAGATGTATGGCAGAAATGTTTATTTTTGAATACTAATAAAATAGAATATATACATAAAAACAATGTTTCAAATAGTAATATTTGAAATGAAATGGAAAATATATTAAGAAAAAACACAATGTTTCAAATAGTAATATTTGAAATAGAATAGAAAATATATGAAGAAAAAACACAATGTTTCAAATGAAAATATAAACAGTTATTTTAGGACTGATAGAGGGTCAATATGGAAGGTTTAGACACTTCATCTGTTTAAAGGTTTTAAAGGCCGCTCATGAATGGCAGAGGCAAGGGACAGTGATATTGCCCTATCAATCAGGACAATGCCCTAGAGACTGATCATATATCATATGATCAGCGCCCAAGCCCCCTCTCCACCCAAGCTAGGACCAGGGACAGCCAGGCAATGGCTGCTGAGGACTCAACAGATAGACTTATAGGCTCCCCCAAGCCCCCCAACCTTAGCTCACAAGGATGGTAAGGTTGCAGACACTAATGACACAAACGAGACTGAGCGGGACTCGAACCCCCGACTGGCAAACACCAGGCAGAGACGTTACCAATCAGGCCACAACATAAGAGGAAGTAATATTTGTTTGTGTGTATGGAAAGGATAAGGATAGACTCTAATTCGATCCAAAAGGGAGTTCGAGTACTGGATACGAATGCTTAATTAATTTTCCTCTTAAGAATTGATATAAATGCAGACATGACAAATATCTCTTCATAGAGTGTTCGTTCGTTTGTTCGCTTTAGAACGCCTTGCATATAGCAAGACACGGGCTCTTGCACTAAAAGAGACTTCATAGGGCATTTTTACGGTGATTAACTATACAATATCCTAAAAACAACAAGAATTTTTTTTTCAATGGCATAAATTGATAAATATATGGGATGAATTAAATAAATTAACACTAAACTTCACTTTATCTGTAATGAATAGAGTGAATGGCTAGATGAAAAATGTAAGTAAACTTTTCATTATGAAAATTATTTAAAAAGCTTACTTTTTTTTTTTTTTTTTTTTACAAAACAATGAATAGCAGATGAAAAGTGTGGGAAGCAATTGATTTAACTAGCAAAGAAAATTTAACAACAAAAAAAAAGGAGAAAAACATAAATGCAGTTATTCCTTCTCTGGATGCTGAGTTATTATTATTATTATTATTATTATTATTATTATTATTATTATTATTATTATTATTATTAATAATAATAATAATTGTTAAACTACAACCCTAGGTGGAAAATTCAAGTTCTCTTGCTTGAGGATACACTCGGGCACACTATTCTATCTTATTTCTCTTCCTCTTGTTTTGTTAAAGTTTTTATAGTTTATACAAGAAAGACTTTAATGTTGTTACTGTTCTTAAAATATTTTATTTTTCCTTGTTTCCTTTCCTCACTGGGTTATTATTCCTGTTGGAGCCCCTGGGCTTATAGCATCCTGCTTTTGCAACTAGGGTTGTAGCTTAGCAAGTACTACTACTACTACTACTACTACTAATAATAATAATAATAATAATAATATAGAAAACTCAAAAATAAAATACATAGATTTTTCATGAAACAAATAACTCAAATTAAGACGAGAAGTGCACACTATCAGATGCAACTATTTCATAAAAGAATAAGACTACATAAAAGTACTACTAATAAAGAACACAGTTACCGTAGGATGGAACTGGGCTGAATTGACTCCGCTTGGAGTTCTGTAGAGACGTTCAGGGATTCCTGGATTCTTCAGTGTGAAGAGACTCAGCATCCCCCCGCAATCGGTTGAACCATCTCGATCTTTGGAGACGATAAGTTGAAATTAAAAAGGGATGAAAATTGGCAGTTTCATTTCAATCATAAACACTTTTATTTTTATCATCACTCTTCTGCTGTGGTAAAAAATAGCAAATACTTGGAATAGACTTCCAGCGGATGTAGTAAACATTAACATGGTAAACGAGTTCAAGAATAAGTTAGACAGGATCATTAGAACTCAAAATGCTTAAGCTAAATTGCATAATGTTATGATTTTTTCTTTTTTTAAATCATATTTGTGTTTGTCCACGTATTTCTATATAAAAAGATTGCGGCCTATTAATTAAAGCTGTAATGACCAACCTAAATTTGTTATCTTTATTATAAACACCATGAAAAAGCCCGGTCTGTTTACATAAGGGTGTTATAACCCAAGAACAAAATCTCCCATTGAATTACAAGGTCAGTAGAATCATATTCTCTGTATTTGTGACCAGTAAATTAAGGACATGAATCTCTGTTGATGTAAAAGGTAAGTAAAAGCTTAATATCTTTACTTGAGGTTTATAAATCAAACGATTTCATCATCATCATCATTTCCTCCTACGCCTAATGACACAAAGGGCTTCATTTAGATTTCGCCAGTCGTCTCTATCTTGAGCTTTTAAATTAATAGTTCTCCATTCATCATCGCCTACTTCACGCTTCGTAGTTCTCAGTCATGTAGGTCTGGGTCTTCCAACTCTTCTAGTGCCTTGTGGAGCCCAATTAAATGTTTGAGCTCAAAACAATTTAGTCAGTTCAAAATATCTGTTCTATTAACAGACTGTGGCAATTAGAAAACGAAATTGATGTGGTTTCTATACCATGTATCTAGAAAATGGTTTTTTACTTGAGTTTCGAAGAAAATCAAGAAAATATTTTATCTTTATTTTTATTCGAGCTCAGAAAATAACTTGCCTTTTTTTATGCTGGTTGTTCTAAACACTAAACAAATCTTGTCTTGTACCTGTCGAATACAAGCAACGAATAAAACAAATCTTGTCTTGTACCTGTCGAATACGAAGCAACGAATAAAACAAATCTTGTCTTGTACCTGTCGAATACGAAGCAACGAATAAAACAAATCTTGTCTTGTACCTGTCGAATACGAAGCAACGAATAAAGCAAATCTTGTCTTGTACCTCTTGAATACGAAGCAACGAATAAAACAAATCTTGTCTTGTACCTGTCGAGTACGAAGCAACGAATGGAACAAATCTAGTCTTGTACTCCTGAATACGAAGCAACGACTAAAGCAAATCTTGTCTTGTACCTCTTGAATACGAAGCAACGAATAAAACAAATCTTGTCTTGTACCTGTCGAATACGAAGCAACGAATAAAGCAAATCTTGTCTTGTACCTGTCGAGTATGAAGCAACGAATAAAACAAATCTTGTCTTGTACTGTATCTGTCGAGTACGTAGTAACGAATGAAACAAATCTTGTCTTGTACCCGTCGAGTGTGAAACAACGAATGAAACAAATCTTGTCTTGTACCTGTCGAGTACGAAGCAACGAATGAAACAAATCCTGTCTTGTACCTGTCGAGTACGAAGCAACGAATAAAACAAATCTTGTCTTGTACCTGTCGAGTACGAAGCAACGAATGGAACAAATCTAGTCTTGTACTCCTGAACACGAAGCAACGACTAAAGCAAATCTTGTCTTGTACCTCTTGAATACGAAGCAACGAATAAAACAAATCTTGTCTTGTACCTGTCGAATACGAAGCAACGAATAAAGCAAATCTTGTCTTGTACCTGTCGAGTATGAAGCAACGAATAAAACAAATCTTGTCTTGTACTGTATCTGTCGAGTACGTAGTAACAACGAATGAAACAAATCTTGTCTTGTACCCGTCGAGTGTGAAACAACGAATGAAACAAATCTTGTCTTGTACCTGTCGAGTACGAAGCAACGAATGAAACAAATCCTGTCTTGTACCTGTCGAGTACGAAACAACGAATAAAACAAATCTTGTCTTGTACCTGTCGAGTACGAAGCAACGAATGAAACAAATCCTGTCTTGTACCTGTCGAGTACAAAGCAACAAATGAAACAAATCTTGACTTGTACCTGTCGAGTACGAAACAACGAATAAAACAAATCTTGTCTTGTACCTGTCGAGTACGAAGCAACGAATGAAACAAATATTTTCTTGTACCTCTTGAGTACGAAACAACGAATAAAACAAATCTTGTCTTGTACCTGTCGAGTACGAAGCAGCGAAGAGATCCGGGTAGAATGGATTCCAGCAGATGTCCGAGACGTAATAGGACCTGCAGTTGTCGCAGCTGAATTTCCAGAGAGGAAGAAGAGATCCTTCCATCGGTCGGAAGTCGTCGCTTGTGTCCTCCCAGTACTGGAAGTCTGGAAATGGTAGTTTTGTTGAGGACAGTGAAAAGTAATAAGTGAGATCGTTGTTATGATGAGGATGGTAATTAATATATTACCTGGAGTATCATGATGCGTAAATCATATTTGTAACAGTAGTTCCAGTATCAATTAATAAAAAACAGAAACAGCAATAATAATAATAATAATAATAATAATAATAATATTAATAATAATGATAATAATAATAAAGAAAAAAGCAAAAAGCTTGAAATAACTATGTTAATAAATAAATGAATGTATAAATGGATAGATAAAAATGTATAAAATAAAAATAATGATTGAGTAAAAAAGCATGCGAATGAATAAATGAAAGGTCAAACATTCAATTCAAGTGAAACATATTAATGATTTGCATAACATTATACAATAAACGAGAATAAAATGTAAAGGAAAAACTCATATCAGTGATATTTCAATGACAGCATAATGGGAGGAACATTAAGCAGGCACACGGAACTAAAAATGAATAAATAAAAGTGAAATAGAAAATAATTATTCAAATGAATTATTATTATTATTATTTTTATTATTATTATTATTATTATTATTATTACTAATTGCTAAGCTACAACCCTAGTTGAAAAAGCAGGATGCTATAAGCACAGGGGCTCCAACAGGGAAAATAGCCCAGTGAGGAAAGGAAACAAGGAAAAATAAAATATTTTAAGAACAGTAACAACATTAAAATAAACATTTCCTATGTAAACTATAAAAATTTTAACAAAACAAGAGGAAGAGAAATTAGATGAAATAGTGTGCCTGAGTGTACCCTCAAGCAAGAGAACTCTAACTGATTACCTTATCAGTTCATGGTTGAAGTTGTAATTATTGGAGCACTTAGAGGGAGTCATTTTAGTAGGAACTAATGGATGATTAAAAGCAAAAAAGGAAAACAATAACAATGACTCTATTTAGCCAAGAAGGTGAAACAGGTAAGGATAGAATTGTGTCTTAAAGGCAGGATAGAAACGCCATAAACAGATGAAAGTGGAAGGACGTGTCTGGGGCCTTTGTTCTGCAGTGGATTAGTAATGGCTGATGATGGGGTATATATATATATATATATATATATATATATATATATGTATATATATGTATATATATATATATATATATACAGTATATATATATATATATACATATATATATATATATATCTATATATATACATATATATACATACATATATATATATATATATATATATATACATACACACATATATACATACACACACACACACACACACATATATATATATATATATATATATATATATATATATATATATTGATATACATCCTGCATACTAAATGTCTATTTAGATAAAGATTTCTAAAGCCAATATGTATACCAATTATCTTTAAGAAACCTATAGAAAGATATAAATACAATAAATAAATATACAAAACAAGTAAAGCTTCATGAGACATCAGTTACGAGAAACCAAAATATCAAAGCGAACGACTCTATCAAAACATAAAAAAGCTATAAATACAATAAAGAATTATACGAAACAAGTAAAACTTCATAAGACATCAATTACTAAAATAAAAACAGAAAACAACAAAACAAAACAAAAACAAAAATAAAACAAGATGAGAGCGAACGCCTCCAACCAAACCTTGCGTGATGTCATCATAGATGTTCTGTGTGACCATCCGCTCCACCATGCTTGCCGTTTCGTGAATGGCCGAGAGGTCGCCCCCCTGGGTCTTCTTGGGGGGCGGGGGTGGGATGTGCACCACGGGTTCCCTGGGTCCTCTGGGCGACTTCTAAAAACAAAGGGTTTCTAAAACCTCAAGTATTAGATGGACTTTATTTTAGTTGGATCTTTTCTACATGTGGTTCCAATGGAGGTTCTGTATTTGTTTGTCCTGCTTGCTCACGAGGTTAGTCTGCTTATATATATATATATATATATATATATATATATATATATATATATATATATACGTATAAACATGTGTATATATATGTATGTTTATATATACATACATATATATATACGGTATATGTATATATACATACTATATATATGTATACACACATATATATACATGTATGTATGTTTATATATACATACATAAATATGTGCATGTTTATATATACATATATATATATATATATAAATATATATATATATATATATATATATATATATATATATATATATATATAGTATATGTATATATACATATATATGTGTATACATATATGTATATATATGTAATAATGTGTGTGTATATATATATATATATATATATATATATATATATATATATATATGTATGTATATTGTGTGAGAAATCAGAGAGAAGGAAGGATAGATGTAAGTCCGAAGTTAAGTGATAAACATATGAGGCTTACAACACGATAGTGAAGAGATACTGCAGCGACTAGTTAAAATTTTTGATAAAATCTACAAAAGAAGACACTCCAAAGTATGTGTGAGCAAGAGTGAGATTATCAGGGAAACAGTAAACCATATAGATGGAGGAGTAGATTAATATAGGGATCTACGAGTCAAGATTTGTTGATGGAAGGA
>NC_090740.1:119883174-119910674 GCF_036898095.1 Palaemon carinicauda | reverse complement strand
ATTGTTACTTTGGTTAATATATCTTAAACACCTTGAAAATAGAATTTAGTGAAATCTTACTGATCTACACAATTCTTCTGATATACATATAGCAAATACAAATACAAATATATTTTAATTGTTAATTACTTTTCTTGTAGTTCGCTTATTTCCTTTCCTCACTGGGCTATTTTTCCCCGTTGGAGCCCTCGGGCTTATAGCATTCTGCTTTTCCAACCAGGGTTGTAGCTAAGCAAGTAATAATAATAATAATAATAATAATAATTAATTTTCTTGTGGTTTGCTTATTTTCTTTCCTCACTGGGCTATTTTTCCCTGTTGGAGCCCTCGGGCTCATAACATTCTGCTTTTCCAACTGGGGTTGTGGCTTAGCAAGTAATGATAATAATAATAATAATAATGATAATAATATTATTATTAATAATAATAATAATAATAATAATAATAATAATGATACTACTACTACTACTACTACTACTACTACTACTGATAATAATAATAATAATAATAATAATAATAATAATAATAATAGATGTATAAAGTGACCTCACATATAGATGCTCATTGCCTTAAGAATACACAGGTATACATGAACAATCATTATTTCTGATTTTGAGGTGATTCTTTCAGATTCTTGTAAGATTTTTGAATAAAATAACTGACCTCCTTAGTCGATGAACTCGCTTCTTCTTTCTTCTCATCTTGCTAAATGATTAATTAACTCATTTTAGATTAATTAGATCCAGGAATAGAGTTAATATGTTTAATCGCTTTCTTATTAAGAGCTTGGAAAGATATATAGTACATAACGTTTAATAATGATAAATTAAGTTGAATTAAGTTTTTATAAATTCTTCTTTTAGGTCAACTCATTATTTTTAGGATATCTACTTTTATTTTATTAAGATAACTAAATTGTCATACAATCTGGAAATTATTTCCTGCTAATTTTTTTAGAATTTGAAAATTATTTCCTGCTATCTTTTTTTTTTTTAGAATCTGAAAATTATTTCCTGCTATTTTGTTTTAAAATCTGAAAATTATTTCCTGCTATTTTTTTAGAATCTGAAAATTATTTCCAGCTAAATTTTTTAGAATCTGAGAATTATTTTCTGCTAGTTTTTTTTAGAAGCTGAAAAAAATATTTCCTGCTATTTTCTCTAGAACCTGACAATTATTTCCTACTAATTTTTTTTAGAATCTTAAAATCATTTCCTGCTAATTTGTTTTAGAATCTTAAAATTATTTCTTGCTAATTTGTTTTAGAATCTGAAAATTATTTCCTGCTATATTTTTCTAGAATCTGAAAAATTTTATTTCTTGCTATTTTTTTTTTAGAACCTGACAATTATTTCCTACTTAATTATTTTAGAATCTGAAAATTATTTCCTAGTAATTTTTTTTTAGAATCTGAAAATTATTTCCTGCTATATTTTTCTAGAATCTGAAAATTTTTATTTCTTGCTATTTTTTTTTTAGAACCTGACAATTATTTCCTACTTAATTATTTTAGAATCTGAAAATTATATCCTAGTAATTTTTTTTTAGAATCTGAAAATGATTTCCTGCTATATTTTTTTAGAATCTGAAAAATTTTATTTCTTGCTATTTTTTTTTAGAACCTGACAATTATTTCCTACTTAATTATTTTAGAATCTGAAAATTATTTCTTAGTAATTTTTTTTTAGAATCTGAAAATTATTTCCTAGTAATTTTTTGTAGAATCTGAGAATTATTTCCTACTATTCTTTTTAGAATCTGAATATTTCCTGCTAATTTTTCAGAATCTGAAAATTATTTCTTGCTAAATATTTTATAATCTGAAAATTATTTCCGGCTAATTTTTCAGAATCTGAGAATTATTTTCTACTAATTTATTTTAGAATCATAAAATTATTTCCTGCTTAATATTTTTCAATCGAAAAATTATTTCCTGCTAATTTTTCAGAATCTGAAAATTATTTCCTGCTATTTTTTTCTAATCTGATTATTACTTCCTATTAAATTATTTTAGAATCTGAAAAATATTTCCAGCTAATTTTCTTTTATATTGTGTATAAAATGGAAAGTTATGCAAAATTTCATAAGAATTATGAATTATGAAACAATTCAGCAAGAAAATAATTAATCTCTATTTGGATAAAAGTTCTCAATCACATTCAGAAAAAAAAGTATTAATTCAAACTTCATGGCTATGGAAAAGAATTAACATTATGCTTTTATTATTTCGCTTGAGATGGCCTTTGAGAGTCACTATACTCAATTTTTTTTAATGAGGCGCATTTGCACCGACTCGCAGGGGTGCCCTTTTAGCTCGGAACAGTTTCCTGATCGCTGATTGGTTGGAACCGACTCGCAGCGGTGCCCTTTTAGCTCGGAAAAGTTTCCTGCTCTCTGATTGGTTAGAATTATCTTGTCTAACCAATCAGCGATCAGGAAACTTTTCCGAGCTAAAAGGGCACCCCTGCAGGTCGGTGCAAATCTGCTTCACTAAAAAGAATTGACTATAGTAGCAACTAAGACCTCAAGGCTGATAGAAAAGATCCTTTACCTTAAATAGTGTACCAACCGTGTGTCACACGATCGTACATAGTTCATTTTGTGTATATATTAAGTTTGTATCTTCGCTCTTTCCTCGCACTAAAAAGAACCCGAATAAACATGCCTGTTTTTCTCATCGGTAACGGTGTCTGTTTTGTACATGAAATTTCTTGTTGCTTTGAGCTTTTGTATATAAAGGAGAGTGTTCTATAATAAACTCACTCAGTTACTTTCATCCTGTCTTTGAGTCACAACCTTCTCTCGGCCCGTCACAATAGCTATCGACAAAGGGCAGTATGATATCAGGAAATTTATAGAAATATGATCAACACCATCAGTAAGAATCTGTATTCCTATTCCACTATTAAAAAGTGGGGTTTTTAAAATTTGAAAATTGGGTAGGAAATACAAATGATACTATCCTCCTTTTCGAACTAGGCTTACATTTTGTCTTTTAGCAATAATAATTATCTTGATAATGATCGTAGTGATAACGAGATTATAATGATAAAGTGTTTATATAATTAACAGATACTCATACGTACACAAAAATGTATATAAATATATATATATATATATATATATATATATATATATATATATATATATATATATATATATATATATATTCATATATATATATATATATATAACATATATATATACATATATATATACATATTATATATATATACATATTATATATATATATATTCATATATATATGTATATATATACATACATATATATAGGTATATATTATATATATATATATATATATATATATATATATATATATTTGTGTGTGTGTGCATACATGTACATATATACATATATGAAAATATATAATGTATACATATATGTACGTGTAGGTTATAAATATATCATTCAACACAACCAACCAAACATCCATACCGTTCAACAATCTTCCACATTAACATTCAACACCAAATGGACCCCGGCATCCTACTTAAAAAGAACAAAAACGATAATAATCTCGCTAATACTACTATCGCTGATGCGCTATTAGTGAGCGTGTTGATGCGCTATTAGTGAGCGTTTTTAATGCGGTATCATCAGCGTGAATTGATACTAACGACCAGTCGCTCTGACTTCGTGACATCAGCATTAATCAGGTTAATTGATATCAGGGCGTCACGGACGCATAACCTGGCGAACAAAAGGGTGACGAAGGCGCTGACGACGCTGCAGATGTCCGAGGTACCGGGGGGGCGGGGGAGGGGGGGGAGGGCGTGGGGTGTGCCAGGCCATGGCACAAAGCTTGGCTTTTGTTAGGGTTTTGTTGATATGCCTGCTGCAATCGTGACGTCACAGGCGGCTGGTCTTGAAGGGGTAGATTATCCCCCCTCTAGACACCCTACCAATGCTATCATTTTCAAGGTAATTTACCTCAGATTGTGTCATTTTGGTCGATTTAAGGATATTTCTGGAGTAATTGTACTTTCAAGGTATTTCTTTTCCTCGGATAATTTTTTTTATTATAGAGTAAAATTGCGTATCTAAAATCTATCTTTCAGATTTTCCATAAAATAGAAAGGTTTTGTTAATCATGATATAATTATTATGCGTTTTATTTTTTTTTTTATTTTTTTAGTATTTAAGGTAATTTCTCTAAATTTGGGGTAATTTATGAGGTAATCCAGTGAACATCATAAGAGAGCCCTGGACCCTACCCTCTCTCTAGTCCCCTCCACCCCCTCTCTAACAACACCCCCCCCCCCCCCGCCCAATCAGCCCCTCAGAGTGACACGGCCTTAATTATTAGCGTATCTTGGCTTTCAATAAAACAGATCGTAAAGAAGTTAATGATGAAAAATTAATAATAGCAATTAATAATCTATTCTATTTTTAAGTGATTTTACTTATTTGGTAAAGTAGAAATTCGATTATTATGAATAATGATTTCGCAAACTAATTAGTTTTATCTTTAAGTCTACCATCTTAATCACAGTGCTTGTTCAACTACTCGCTGGTTTCCTTACAAAAAATTAGATATTTCCTGTTTTTTTCCCTAAGTGATTTTACCTACAGTATTTGTAGAGTAGAAATTCAATTATTATGAATATTGATTTCGTAAACTAATTACAGTTTTATCTTTGATTCTACCATCTTAATCATAATGCTTGTTCAACTACTCACTGGTTTCCTTAAGAAATTGAATGTTTCCTGTTTTATTTATAAGTGATTTCACCTACAGTATTTGTAAAGTAGAAATTCGATTATTATGAATATTGATTTCGTAAACTAATGACAGTTTTATCTTTGATTCTACCATCTTATTCACCTGGCTTTTTCAATTATTTTCCTGAATGTATGCATGCATTCATTTTCAAAAACTCTCTTCTCTGTACGCATACATCAATTCTGGGAAAAAACACTCCTGGCTGTACGTATGAAATATTTTGGAGAAAAAACTCTCTGGTCTGTGCGCATACATTGATTTTTAAAAATTCCAGACTGAACGCATACATAAAATTCATATAATAAAAACTCTTCTGACTGTACGCATACATTAATTTAAAAAAGAAAAAAATTATCTACGCCTGCATTGATCAAAAAAAAACTCTTGACTGTGTATGAATTAATTTTGCATACATTAATTTTTGAAGAAAAAAAAATTTGATTTAAAAAAAAAAAAAAAAAAAACCCTCTTGATTACGCATAAATAAATTTTTGACAAAACCTATATTCACAGACCCATAAAAAAAAAAAAAAAAAAAAAAAAAAAACCATTCCAAGATCAAACTTCCTCACCTGTTTGCCTGACTTTCTTTCCCTCTCCTTTTCCTTTTCTTTCTCCCTCTCTCGCTCCAGCTCCTTAGCTAGGACCTTCTTGTAATCCTTCTGGTAGGCGTCGAAGATGTTGGACAATCCAAAGTTGAGGCTGTGAGTGTTGCTGGGCGGAGGCTCGGTTTGAATTCCCAGGTCCTGAAGGCGGAAGAATCAACATTGATTGATTCATCTATTCAATTAAAAGGCGTCGCTAAGATTCAGATAATGCACGTCAGAGATTGGGCATAACAATTGTCAAAGTTCGATTCTGAGAAAGTTCGATTCAAAGAAAGTTCTATTTTAATGAGATTTGATTCAAAGAAAGTTCAATTCTAAGAAAGTTCGATTTTAAATAAATTTGATTCAAAGAAAATTCAATTCAAAGAAAGTTCAATATTAGATAAATTTCATTCAAAGAAAGTTCGATTTTAAATAAGTGTGATCCAAAGAAATTTCGATTCAAAGAAAGTTCAATTTTAGATAAACTTCATTCAAAGAAAGTTCGATTCAAAGAAAGTTCTATTTTAGATCAATTTCATTCAAAGAAAATTCGATTCAAAGAAAGTTCTATTTTAATAAAATTTGATTAAAAAAAAGTTCGATTCAAAGAAAGTTCAATTTTAGATAAATTTGATTCAAAGAAAGTTCGATTTTAGATAAATTTGATTCAAAGAAAGTTCAATTCAAAGAAAGCTCAATTTAAGATAAATTTGATTCAAAGAAAGTTCAATTCAAAGAAAGCTCAATTTAAGATAAATTTGATTCAAAGAAAGTTCAATTCAAAGAAAGCTCAATTTAAGATAAATTTGATTCAAAGAAAGTTCAATTCAAAGAAAGCTCAATTTAAGATAAATTTGATTCAAAGAAAGTTCAATTCAAAGAAAGCTCAATTTAAGATAAATTTGATTCAAAGAAAGTTCAATTCAAAGAAAGCTCAATTTAAGATAAATTTGATTCAAAGAAAGTTCTATTCAAAGAAAGTTCGATTTTAGATAAATTTGATTCAAAGACAGTTCGATTTTAAATAGATTTGATTCAAAGAAAGTTTGATTTTAATAAAATTTGATTCAAAGAAAGACCGATTCTAAGAAAGTTCGATTTTAAATAAATTTTATTCAAAGAAAGTTCGATTAAAAGAAAGTTAGATTCAAAGAAAGTTCGATTTAAAATAAATTTGATTCAAAGAAAGTTCGATTTTAATAAGATTTGATTCAAAGAAAGTTCGATGCTAAGAAAGTTCGGTTCAAACAAAGTTTGATTCTAAAAAAAATTGTATTCAAAGAAAGTTAGATTCTAAGACTGTTCGATTCTAAGAAAGTTTGATTCTGAGTTGGGAAAGCAAGATGCTATAAGCCCAAGGACTCCAACAGGGAAAATTAGTGTACTGAGAAAAGGAAATAAGGAAATAAATAAATAAACTACAAAGGAAATGAGAAAATTTCCTAATTAAAAGTTATTACTTTCTATTTATTGTTTATAATCAGAACGTCATAATGGAGATTAGTTTAAATGTTCATTCATTCCAAATATACAGATAAAACTTACCTGTTCGAAAATGTTCATTTCGCAAAAGCGCCATGAACTAAAAATATATACATTTATGAACTCAACTAGTCATTTTCAACAAATATACTTAAACAACGACTCTCTCTCTCTCTCTCTCTCTCTCTCTCTCTCTCTCTCTCCCTCTCTCTCTCTCTCTCTCTCTCTCTCTCTCTCTCTCATCTTGATTGAAAGCAAAGCGCTTGTAGGGTACTTAAGGGACCTTGAAGATGAATATGCAAGAAGTGCAAAAGAAGAAAATTTAAAGGAGAGTGAAGCCAGCAAAAAACCCACATCAAAACCACAATTCTGGATAGAGTTATAAAAAAAGAAAAACTATAATAACAACGATAATAAACATCCAATTTCACTAGAAAACACGAGAAATAATCTTATAGAATCGAAGCTTTACCTTCCTGGGAGCTTTCTGAGTCTGTGAGACTCGCTCGCTGAAATTGAAAGGATTTGGCTGGGAGTCGAGTCGAGCGAGTTCTTCGGCAGACATGACGTTGCCGTAAAGTTCTTGCAGGGCTTCGTTGATCCCTTCGTCAGAGGGCTTCTTCTCCTCCTCTCCGTCCTTTGCCTCTGCAGGGGAATATGGATAAACAAATGTACAGTTGGAAGTAGATATTCCTGGTACATCTCGCTCGGAGGACGTGCACTCAGTCATACCCTTGCTGCACGGTGAGTTCTTATACTTAGCCTAGCCTTATTTGCAACGTCTCTGCTTGGTGATTGCTAGACGGGGTTCGAGTCCATCTCAAACTCGTTAGTTCCTTTAGTGTCTGCAACCTTACTATTCTTGTGTGCTAAGGATGGGGGGTTTGGGAAAGCCTATACTACCTGCTGAGTCATCAAAAGCCATTGCTTAGCCCTCCCTGGTCCTAGCTTAGATGGAGATGTGCTTGGGTGCTGATCATAGGATATATAGTCAGTTTCTAGGGAATTGTCTTGCTTGCTAGGGCAATGTCACTGTCCCTTGCCTCTGTCATTCACGAGAGGCATTTAAACCTTAAAACAACACGTCAGTTATCTTACCCCACATTCCTACAGTGCCTTTTTGGTAACTCGCCGTGGAGTAAGGAAGTGACAGGGTACACTTCTTCGGAACGGGATGTGACAGGGAACCTGTGCCCAACTGTATATACAGATACTATTCTGCATCTTTAATTGTATAGAAATTGGTCTCCATTGTATAGTGAATGCAAAAGCTCTGCTTCAATTTTTGCTTGGTGGAAGTATGATTTGGTAAAATCGGTGTAAAATTTCAACCAAAATTGTGCCTGGTGGAAGTATGATTTGGTAAAATCGGTGTAAAATTTCAACCAAAATTGTGCTTGGTGGAAGTATGATTTGGTAAAATCGGTGTAAAATTTCAACCAAAATTGTGCCTGGTGGAAGTATGATTTGGTAAAATCGGTGTAAAATTTCAACCTCAAATTGTGCTTGGTGGAAGTATGATTTTGTAAAATCAGTGTAAAATTTTAACTAAAATTGTGCTTAGTGGAAGTATGATTTTGCAAAATCAGTGTAAAATTTCAACCAAAATTGTGCTTGGTGGAAGTATGATTTTGTAAAATCAGTGTAAAATTTCAACCAAAATTGTGCTTGGCAGAAGTATGATTTTGTAAAATCAGTGTAAAATTTCAACCAAAATTGTGCTTGGTGGAAGTATGATTTTGTAAAATCATTGTAAAATTTCAACCAAAATTGTGCTTGGCAGAAGTATGATTTTGTAAAATCAGTGTAAAATTTCAACCAAAATTGTGCTTGGCAGAAGTATGATTTTGTAAAATCAGTGTAAAATTTCAACCAAAATTGTGCTTGGTGGAAGTATGATTTTGTAAAATCATTGTAAAATTTTAACCAAAATTGTGCTTGGTGGAAGTATGATATTTCAAAATCAGTGTAAAATTTCAACCAAAATTGTGCTTGGCAGAAGTATGATTTTGTAAAATCATTGTAAAATTTCAACCAAAATTGTGCTTGGCAGAAGTATGATTTTGTAAAATCAGTGTAAAATTTCAACCAAAATTGTGCTTGGTGGAAGTATGATTTTGTAAAATCATTGTAAAATTTTAACCAAAATTGTGCTTGGTGGAAGTATGATATTTCAAAATCAGTGTAAAATTTCAACCAAAATTGTGCTTGGTGGAAGCATGATTTTGTAAAATCAGTAAAATTTCAACCAAAATTGTGCTTGGCAGAAGTATGATTTTGTAAAATCATTGTAAAATTTTAACCAAAATTGTGCTTGGCAGAAGTATGATTTTGTAAAATCAGTGTAAAATTTCAACCAAAATTGTGCTTGGCAGAAGTATGATTTTGTAAAATCAGTGTAAAATTTCAACCAAAATTGTGCTTGGTGGAAGTATGATTTTGTAAAATCATTGTAAAATTTTAACCAAAATTGTGCTTGGTGGAAGTATGATATTTCAAAATCAGTGTAAAATTTCAACCAAAATTGTGCTTGGTGGAAGTATGATTTTGTAAAATCAGTGTAAAATTTCAACCAAAATTGTGCTTGGCAGAAGTATGATTTTGTAAAATCAGTGTAAAATTTCAACCAAAATTGTGCTTGGTGGAAGTATGATTTTGTAAAATCAGTGTAAAATTTCAACCAAAATTGTGCTTGGCAGAAGTATGATTTTGTAAAATCAGTGTAAAATTTTAACCAAAATTGTGCTTGGTGGAAGTATGATTTTGTAAAATCATTGTAAAATTTCAACCAAAATTGTGCTTGGTGGAAGTATGATTTTGTAAAATCAGTGTAAAATTTCAACCAAAATTGTGCTTGGTGGAAGTATGATTTTGTAAAATCATTGTAAAATTTCAACCAAAATTGTGCTTGGTGGAAGTATGATTTTGTAAAATCAGTGTAAAATTTCAACCAAAATTGTGCTTGGTGGAAGTATGATATTTCAAAATCAGTGTAAAATTTCAACCAAAATTGTGCTTGGTGGAAGTATGATTTTGTAAAATCAGTGTAAAATTTCAACCAAAATTGTGCTTGGCAGAAGTATGATTTTGTAAAATCAGTGTAAAATTTCAACCAAAATTGTGCTTGGTGGAAGTATGATATTTCAAAATCAGTGTAAAATTTCAACCAAAATTGTGCTTGGTGGAAGTATGATATTTCAAAATCAGTGTAAAATTTCAACCAAAATTGTGCTTGGTGGAAGTATGATTTTGTAAAATCATTGTAAAATTTCAACCAAAATTGTGCTTGGCAGAAGTATGATTTTGTAAAATCAGTGTAAAATTTCAACCAAAATTGTGCTTGGTGGAAGTATGATATTTCAAAATCAGTGTAAAATTTCAACCAAAATTGTGCTTGGTAGAAGTATAATTTTGTAAAATCAGTGTAAAATTTCAACCAAAATTGTGCTTGGCAGAAGTATGATTTTGTAAAATCAGTGTAAAATTTCAACCAAAATTGTGCTTGGTGGAAGTATGATATTTCAAAATCAGTGTAAAATTTCAACCAAAATTGTGCTTGGTAGAAGTATAATTTTGTAAAATCAGTGTAAAATTTCAACCAAAATTGTGCTTGGTGGAAGTATAATTTTGTAAAATCAGTGTAAAATTTCAACCAAAATTGTGCTTGGCAGAAGTATGATTTTGTAAAATCAGTGTAAAATTTCAACCAAAATTGTGCTTGGTGGAAGTATGATATTTCAAAATCAGTGTAAAATTTCAACCAAAATTGTGCTTGGTAGAAGTATAATTTTGTAAAATCAGTGTAAAATTTCAACCAAAATTGTGCTTGGCAGAAGTATGATTTTGTAAAATCAGTGTAAAATTTCAACCAAAATTGTGCTTGGTGGAAGTATGATTTTGTAAAATCAGTGTAAAATTTTAACCAAAATTGTGCTTGGTGGAAGTATGATATTTCAAAATCAGTGTAAAATTTTAACTAAAATTGTGCTTGGTGGAAGTATGATATTTCAAAATCAGTGTAAAATTTTAACCAAAATTGTGCTTGGTGGAAGTATGATATTTCAAAATCAGTGTAAAATTTTAACTAAAATTGTGCTTGGTGGAAGTATGATATTTCAAAATCAGTGTAAAATTTCAACCAAAATTGTGCTTGGTGGAAGTATGATATTTCAAAATCAGTGTAAAATTTCAACCAAAATTGTGCTTGGTAGAAGTATAATTTTGTAAAATCAGTGTAAAATTTCAACCAAAATTGTGCTTGGTGGAAGTATAATTTTGTAAAATCAGTGTAAAATTTCAACCAAAATTGTGCTTGGCAGAAGTATGATTTTGTAAAATCAGTGTAAAATTTCAACCAAAATTGTGCTTGGTGGAAGTATGATATTTCAAAATCAGTGTAAAATTTCAACCAAAATTGTGCTTGGTAGAAGTATAATTTTGTAAAATCAGTGTAAAATTTCAACCAAAATTGTGCTTGGCAGAAGTATGATTTTGTAAAATCAGTGTAAAATTTCAACCAAAATTGTGCTTGGTGGAAGTATGATTTTGTAAAATCAGTGTAAAATTTCAACCAAAATTGTGCTTGGTGGAAGTATGATTTTGTAAAATCAGTGTAAAATTTTAACCAAAATTGTGCTTGGTGGAAGTATGATATTTCAAAATCAGTGTAAAATTTTAACTAAAATTGTGCTTGGTGGAAGTATGATATTTCAAAATCAGTGTAAAATTTCAACCAAAATTGTGCTTGGTGGAAGTATGATTTTGTAAAATCAGTGTAAAATTTCAACCAAAATTGTGCTTGGTGGAAGTATGATTTTGTAAAATCAGTGTAAAATTTCAACCAAAATTGTGCTTGGTGGAAGTATGATTTTGTAAAATCAGTGTAAAATTTCAACCAAAATTGTGCTTGGTGGAAGTATGATATTTCAAAATCAGTGTAAAATTTCAACCAAAATTGTGCTTGGTGGAAGTATGATTTTGTAAAATCAGTGTAAAATTTCAACCAAAATTGTGCTTGGCAGAAGTATGATTTTGTAAAATCAGTGTAAAATTTTAACCAAAATTGTGCTTGGTGGAAGTATGATTTTGTAAAATCATTGTAAAATTTCAACCAAAATTGTGCTTGGCAGAAGTATGATTTTGTAAAATCAGTGTAAAATTTCAACCAAAATTGTGCTTGGTGGAAGTATGATATTTCAAAATCAGTGTAAAATTTCAACCAAAATTGTGCTTGGTAGAAGTATAATTTTGTAAAATCAGTGTAAAATTTCAACCAAAATTGTGCTTGGCAGAAGTATGATTTTGTAAAATCATTGTAAAATTTCAACCAAAATTGTGCTTGGTGGAAGTATGATATTTCAAAATCAGTGTAAAATTTCAACCAAAATTGTGCTTGGTGGAAGTATGATTTTGTAAAATCAGTGTAAAATTTCAACCAAAATTGTGCTTGGTGGAAGTATGATTTTGTAAAATCAGTGTAAAATTTCAACCAAAATTGTGCTTGGTGGAAGTATGATTTTGTAAAATCAGTGTAAAATTTCAACCAAAATTGTGCTTGGCGGAAGTATGATTTTGTAAAATCAGTGTAAAATTTCAACCAAAATTGTGCTTGGCAGAAGTATGATTTTGTAAAATCAGTGTAAAATTTCAACCAAAATTGTGCTTGGTGGAAGTATGATTTTGTAAAATCAGTGTAAAATTTTAACCAAAATTGTGCTTGGTGGAAGTATGATTTTGTAAAATCAGTGTAAAATTTCAACCAAAATTGTGCTTGGCGGAAGTATGATTTTGTAAAATCAGTGTAAAATTTCAACCAAAATTGTGCTTGGCGGAAGTATGATTTTGTAAAATTAGTGTAAAATTTCAACCAAAATTGTGCTTGGCGGAAGTATGATTTTGTAAAATCAGTGTAAAATTTCAACCAAAATTGTGCTTGGTGGAAGTATGATTTTGTAAAATCAGTGTAAAATTTTAACCAAAATTGTGTCAGACTTAAGCTATACTGATATCATTTTGTCTCACTTTTTTCTATCTTATTTGCAAAAAGCTGTTCTTTACACTACTGTACATGTCTACTGCTACATTTTACACATCAAATGTGGAGGCAATGTGGTAGAACATTTCTCGTATGTACAATCACATCAAATTTGAATATATGTATGTATGTAAGCAAAGATTATATAAGAGACGTTGCTTTCACAGTTACAGTAAATTGCTCGAATTTATTATTGCTGCATAAGCCAACATCTGAGCTGCAAATTTGCAACATTAGATGAAAAGTAAACAGATGTACACACTTACACACACACACATATATATATATGTATATATATATATATATATATATATATATATATATATATATATATATGTGTGTGTGTGTGTGTGTGTGTGTGTGTGTGTGTAAGTTTTACTGGTAGGCAGTAAAACTTGGAACATCCACCCTCATGTTCGTAACCCTCACCAAGCTAAGTAGCATATCTTACCTAACTAACCTAACCTAACCTGAACCTAACCTAACCTATCATAACCTATAATAAGATACTATTGCCAGCAAATCATAAATTACATTCTATGTCAAATGGTTCAATATATGATTATCTGATGATTCCATAGGGCATAAATCATTCTAGAATAAAAGATATACTACAAACTAATGATTCTTTAAAGTGACTATTTAAGAAAAGTTTACTTTGAGATAAAAAAAAATTTCCTTGAATCCATCAGAAATACAACCTAATGTATCTAAGCAAAGACAGAAATGGATATATAATCAAATATATTTCTTAATCATAGGCCTATAGTTAAAGAAAACTATCATCACCAAAAGTTTATTTTAAGATCAAAAATTTTTTCCTCGAATCCATCAGAAATATATTACCCAATGCATCTGAGCTAAGACAGAAATGGATAAATAATCCAATATATTTCTTAATCATAGGCCTATAACTAAAGAAAATTATCATCACTCTACCTTCAGAACTCTTTGCTGCTGGTGTTCCTTCAGTTTCTGGATCATGATCCTCATTTGACTGTTGTTGTTGATTACCCTTCTGCTGCAGCTGCAGCAGTTCGTACTCCTCCTGCAGAAGAATCCTCGAGGGCAGCGTCAGGAGATGGATCAGCAGGTCATCGGGTTCCACGGATTTGTAAGTACCACTCAGGAAATCGTAAATGACCTCCTCCGGGATGTGGTCGCTACTGCTGCTTAGGCCTATACTTATCTCTGGTTCATTGACTCGTTGCTGAAGTGGGTGATATTAGGCGGTTTGACAGATATATATTAGTAATCGAAATATTTTTAGGCCTATACGATGGGGGCTGTGCATCGCCTCGCTACCATCTCTTAACTCCAACTCTTGCCAAATTCGCCTTTATTGGTAGGAGTTATTAGGCCGAGGATGGCAGGATTATATGTACTTGGATATTTACATTTCTGGAGTTCAAAGGGGATCTTGAGAATTATCGATCAGTTTGAAAAATATTATGTTTTCTTCAAACTCCTTCAGACAAAGAAGAAGAAGATTATTTTCTTCAAACTCCACCAATGCCGGTGATGTTTAGGGAGCAGCGGATGGCTGAAGAAAGATGTCTGGAGGTTTATTAATGGGATCTCCGTTGTTATATTGTTTACAAAACTATTCACCGTCTTTTGCCTTCAACTCTGCTAATCATGACAGGGTTTTAGATGTACAGGATGGCTCGAAAATGGGTTTAATTGTGAGGTTCTAATAATGTTTTCGTTGAGTTAGAAATTAAAAGGTTGGTAGAGCAATTGGCAAATAAAACATGCGAAAGAAGTCCAGTTAATTTCTTTTTTTTTAATGAAGGCCGTTTTATTCCAGGCCAAGAAGAAAGTTTTATAAACTTCCCTTTATATTTCTATGAAGAAAAATGGAGCTGTATCGTTTGTACTAAAGATCAATTAATTAATTTCTGTGTGTTTTGTCCCATTATTAAATATGTCTGTCCCTTCATGAGGATAGGAAATTGGTTTAGACAAGAAGTGCTCTTATTATAGAGGTGAAATTTTTGTTTGAATGTTTTTTTAGTTAGTTCGTTCGTTAGTTAGTTAGTGCTTTCTTTAGTTCGTTAGTTAGTTAATTAGTTAGATCGTTAGTTAGTTCGTTAGTTAGTTAGTTAGTTAGTTCGTTAGTTAATTAGTTAGTTGGTTTGTTCGTTAGATCACTAACTGTTAGTTAGTTAGTTCGTTACTTTGTTCGTGAGTTCGTTAGTTAGTAAGTTAGTTAGTTAGTTCGTTCGTTAGTTAGTTAGGTAGTGCGTTCTTTAGTTCGTCAGTTAGTTAGTTAGTTAGTTCGTTAGTTAGTTTGTTCGTTAGCTCACTAACTGTTAGTTATTCATTAATTTAGTTAGTTAGTTAGTTACTTTGTTCCTTAGTTAGTTAATTAGTTAGTTTGTTAGTTAGTTTGTTCGTTAGCTCACTAACTGTTAGTTAGTTAGTTCGTTACTTTGTTCGTGAGTTCGTTAGTTAGTAAGTTAGTTAGTTAATTCGTTCAATAGTTAGTTACCTAGAGCGTTCTTTAGTTCGTTAGTTATTAGTTAGTTCGTTCGTTAGTTAGTTAGTTCATTCGTTAGTTAGTTTGTTCGTTACTTTGTTCGTGAGTTCGTTAGTTAGTAAGGTAGTTAGTTAATTCGTTCAATAGTTAGTTACCTAGAGCGTTCTTTAGTTCGTTAGTTATTAGTTAGTTCGTTCGTTAGTTAGTTAGTTCATTCGTTAGTTAGTTAGTTCGTTACTTTGTTCGTGAGTTCGTTAGTTAGTAAGTTAGTTAGTTAATTCGTTCAATAGTTAGTTACCTAGAGCGTTCTTTAGTTCGTTAGTTATTAGTTAGTTCGTTCGTTAGTTAGTTAGTTCATTCGTTAGTTAGTTTGTTCGTTAGCTCACTAACTGTTAGTTAGTTAGTTAGTTAGTTACTTTGTTCGTGAGTTCGTTAGCTAGTTAGTTACTTAGTTAGATAGTTAATTGCAAAAAGAATATTAATTTTAGCTTTCAAAGAACTTTTTTTAACAGTACTAAACACTCAGTGTAAAAAAAACTTATGTTGATGTAAATTTGTATCCGAAATCTTAATAAATGTAACAAAAAAAGGTAACCGTATTAAATCCCTAATTTCGAAAGAATGTTTTAAAAAAATTTTAACAATTTCCAAGAATCTAAAAATATGTATTTTATGTCGATGTAAATTTTTATTCAGCATGCAACATTGTATCCGAAATCTTAATAAATGTAATAAAAAAAGGTAATCGTATTAAATCCCTAATTTCGAAAGAATGTTTAAAAATATTCTAACAATATCCAAGAATCTAAAAATATGTCTTGTTTGGCTAAACGGAAATGAAAAACAACTGAGAATAACACAAAACATGTTAACCGTATTAAATCCCTAATTTCGAAAGAATGCTTTAATTTTTTTCTAACAATTTCCAAGATTCTAAAAATATGTCTTGTTTTGCTAAACGGAAATGAAAAACAACTGGGAATAACACAAAACATGTTAACCGTATTAAATTCCTAATTTCGAAAGAATGTTTAAAAATAATCTAACAATATCCAAGAATCTAAAAATGTCTTGTTTTGCTAAACGGAAATGAAAAACAACTGAGAATCTTTTGTTTTTGTTTGCTTCTCTGTTTTCCATTAAGTTTATTGACTGTCTTAGAGTTCAAATTCATGATAATTGTCCAAACAAATTACGAAAGATCATTGTTGTCAAATCTTGAAATGAACATGTATTCTAGAAGTTTTATTCCAGCTGTTACCAAGTTGTGGAATGATCTTCCTAATCGGGTAGTTGAATCAGTAGAACTTCAAAAGTTCAAACTTGTAGCAAATGTTTTTATATTGAACAGGCTGACATAATTCGTTTTATAGTCTATATACGAATTATCTGTTTTGATGTTGTTACTGTTTTTAAGATATTTTATTTAAATCGTTCATCATTCCTCATATCTTTTATTTATTTCCTTATTTCCTATCCTCACTAGGCTATTTTTCCCTATTGAAGCCCTTGGGCTAATAGCTAGTTACTTCTCCAACTAGGGCTGTAGCTTAGCTAGCAATAATAATAATAATAATAATAATAATAATAATAATAATAATAATAACAATAACAATAACAATAATAATAATGATGATTAAGCCACAGGTTTGAAAAGCACGTCTCTGAAATTTAACATGAAAATTAAGACTCTTTGGGTATAATTTGAAATGAATTTGGGAGAAGGAGAAATATAAAGGGAACCAATAAACGAAGAAAATTGAAAAATAAAAACAAATCCATTGAGTTCTGGAAACGATTTGATTTTAGGAAGTATTAGGCTAGGATGGAATAGTATCCTTGCCATCCTATACACATTTTTTTTATTACTGGCAATAGCACCAGGATGGCCAGACTTAAGTTGAGTGCAATAAAAAGGTCAATAATGATAAATATTTAGGTTTGGTTTTGAAGTAAATAGGGCTTATGATAATTTCTACCCTTCGGCATTATTTGAAATAAGGCAATGGAAATGCTAGACATTATATACTGTATATGTGTTCATAAACAAATAGATAAATATATGTATAATTATATATATTTTTAAGTGCAACATGTTTAAATAGATTTTATAACTAGGTACAATATGCACATTTAAGTATATGCATATACTCACTCGTACGTGCATATATGTATACAAACACCTATTGCTATAATACATAAGTATATATGCATGATAGGTTTTTATATTGAATAATATTATATAAATTTTCCTGTGCATATATATTTATGTATTGTCATTCATTTATGCTTAATTATTTATTCATATTTATGCAACAGAGTTCTACTGGAGCCCACAGGCCCATACATTTAGACCAAGTGCAAAACAGCAACATTAACAACAGCTAAATCTACTAACAAGTGCCAAAGCCGTCACAAAGAGCAGGTACAATTTAACAAAACCACTTTATGGCAACAGTCACAAGCGAGTTGCAAAGTGCATATCACACGCTATGCAGTTGCATGAGCAAACGACATTTATATATATATGCAGTTGCACCTCCGTGACTGGCAGTTGACATAGGCGTAATAAAACCAATAGCAATTAAACTGTGCGAACATCGAGGAATATAAGTCTTCTGGAAGGTAATTTTGTCGGCAATATTTCGGTAGAATCCCACCCAGCACCATAAGCGCTTGCCAGTACATAGGAGTTTGATCTTTTTCTTTTCTTTTTTTGTGAACGTTGCGAGCGCACCTCGGAGCAAAAACCAGTAGACTCTATTGAAATATTACCGAAATCTAATGATTTTTGCTCAGCCGTGCGCTCGCTTCGCTCGCGAAAAACCATAAAAAACATCAAGCTCCTCTGTACTTAATGGCGCTGGGTGGAACTCTACCGAAATATTACCATTTCGTCTCTGTTATCTGTAGCTTAAAGACACATTCAATGGCTAATAAAACACACCTGTTGTAACGTATACTAACAGTGACTGGAAGTTTTATGTATTCCTTTCTCTATTTTACAAATAACGACTCTACAAAAATCCTGAGGGTAGTTATTGAACTACCTTAGGCTAAACTGTTAATTCAGTTACTATAAGTCAATTTCTTTTAGCCAGATAGATTTGCACCGATTCGTAGCGGTGCCCTTTTAGCTCGGAAAAGTTTCCTGATCGCTGATTGGTTGGACGAGATAATTCTAACCAATCAGCGATCAGGAAAGTTTTCCGAGCTAAAAGGGCACCGCTGCGAGTCGGTGCAAATCTGCCTCGCTAAAAAAAATGGACTATAGTTAGGATTAAACTTTTTGTCCCTAGATTTTATAAAGCTCTACTAACGCAATTGGAATAATTTCGTCCATTATTCAAGTTTTCTTTCTAGAAACGAAAGCATGTTTGGAAAAGATAAAGATAAAGATAAAGGTAAAGATAAAAAAAAAATCCCTGTTGGAGCCCCTGGGCTTATAGCATTCTGCTTTCCCAACTAGGGTTGTAGCTTAGAAATTAATAATAATAATAATAATAATAATAATAATAATAATAATAATAATAATAATAATATCATTCTCAATCTTTTATTACGAACTCAAAGACAGGATTAGAACCGTTACTTAGAAACCTAACCGTCATCAATGTTTTTTTAATTTTTAAATTTTATTAGAAAACCGTTTTACAAAAATTACCAATTATTAACATGAAGTTTCCTGTCCAACAAGCAGAAATTTTAGTAGATAAAAGTTTTACGAAAATGGTCAGTTCTTAACATTGAAGTTTTCTGTCTTACAAACAGAAATTTTAGTAGATAAAAGTTTTATGAAAATGGTCAGTTATTAACATGAAGTTTTCTGTCTTACAAGCAGAAATTTGAGTAGATATAAGTTTTATGAAAATGGCTAGTTATTAACATGAAGTTTTCTGTCTTACAAGCAGAAATTTTAGTAGATAAAAGTTTTACGAAAATGGCCAGTTATTAACATGATTTTTTTTTGTCCAGCAAGCATAAAATGGCCAGTTCTTAACATGAAGTTTTCTGTCCAATAAGCAGAAATTTTAGTAGATAAAAGTTTTATGAAAATGGCCAGTTATTAACATGAAATTTTTTTGTCCAGCAAGCATAAAATGGCCAGTTATTAACATGAAATTTTCTGTCCAACAAGCAGAAATTTTAGTAGAAAACAGTTTAAACAAAACTGACCAGTTATTAACTTTTCTGTCCTTTCAAATCCTTCAGTAAATAACGTCAACAACACACCATTACAACGTTTAGGCAGATCATAAAATCAACATCTATATTACCTTGACACGTTCACAAACTAAATATTCCTGGCGATAGTTTCCCAAGAAAAGTGACCAGGCAGTAAAATATCACACCTTATCCAAACAGAAATGAAACTCATGCGGTTTAAACCACGAAAGCAAAGAATGGACTGTTCACTAAATATATAATGAACCTTAATGAAAAAACGCCTTTGGAATATAATGAAGTTCGCCATGACAACGCCATCTAGCGTGACAAAAAGTCATATAAGACAATTTTTTTACAATTGAATATTTTGCATTGCTTCAAGTCACGAAAGCTATAAATAACTGTTAAGTTTATGCGGATTTAACTATTATTATTATTATTATTATTATTATTATTATTATTATTAGCCAAGCCACAACCTTACTTGGAAAAGCAAGATGCTATAAGCCGAAGGGCTCCAACAGTGAAAACATAGCCCAGTGAGAAAAGGAAATAAGGAAATAGATAAGCTACAAGAGAAGTAATAGATAACCAAAATAAAATATTCTAAGAACAGTAACAATATTAAATTAGATGTATTATCTATAAACTATAAAAACTTTAATTAATATCTTCGCTAATATTTCATTAGTTCATCGTCATCAATTAGCTGTATTCTGTGAGATTGGAGATCATAATAATAATGATAATAATAATAATAATAATAATAATTAATAATAATAATAATAATAATAATAATAATAATAATAATAATAATAATAATAATAATAATTTTCTTCAATACTTCCAGTCCTGTTGTATCGTTTGAAAGGTGTTTATGTATATTAAAAAATGTATTTCTATAAATCATTATCAAACTACACTATGCATATGAGAGAGGGTCATACCAGGTGAATTTATGTACAACTCATACACACAAGTGTCATGTAGTAGGCAATGAATTTCATGCGTACAGTACACACGCAGACAAACACTTACCCATAGACTCATTGATGCATATATATATATATATATATATATATATATATATATATATATATGTATATATATATATACTAATGTATATATATATATATGTACATATATATATGTACAGTATATATATATATATTTTTATATATATATATATATACACACACACACACACATATATATATATATATATATATATATATATATATATATATATATATATATATGCAAAGACGTGAACTCCTAGTAACAGTACATATAATTTACAATGACTCGACTGAAATTATCGGCATTTATCTATATTTTTTTTATTCACTGAAACTGATATTCATTTTCAAAAACAATTTCTAAATATATTTATATTCGGTCATTGAAATCGACATTTTTGGAACTTAATCTAAAGAGAAGTCTTAAAGGTCTTGTTGCTATCGCTAAAATATACATAGATAAATGTTATATTATTCATTAGAACTATGTTTATGTTCTGATACTTTCTATTTCTAACGATTAACAAAACCTGTATTAGTGTAGGCCTACTTCAATCTCTTCACACATGCATACCCATACACACATAAATGTGAAGCTATGTACATTAGCATTTCACATAATTCTTGGTCACATCTAAATAAATGTGAAACTATGTACATTAGCATTTCACATAATTCTTGGTCACATCTAAATAAATGTGAAACTATGTACATTAGCATTTCACATAATTCTTGGTCACATCTTAAGAAATGTGAAACTATGTACATTAGTATTTCACATAATTCTTGATCAAATCTTAACAAATGTGAAACTATGTACATTAGCATTTCACATAATTCTTGGTCACATCTTAATAAATGTGAAGCTATGTACATTAGCACTTCACATAATTCTTGGTCACATCTTAATAAATGTGAAGCTATGTACATTAGCACTTCACATAATTCTTGGTCACATCTAAATAAATGTGAAACTATGTACATTAGCACTTCACATAATTCTTGGTCACATCTTAAGAAATGTGAAACTATGTACATTAGCATTTCACATAATTCTTGATCAAATCTTAATAAATGTGAAACTATGTACATTAGCATTTCACATAATTCTTGGTCACATCTTAATAAATGTGAAACTATGTACATTAGCATTTCACATAATTCTTGGTCACATCTTAAGAAATGTGAAACTATGTACATTACCATTTCACATACTTCTTGATCAAATCTTAACAAATGTGAAACTATGTACATTAGCATTTCACATAATTCTTGGTCACATCTTAATAAATGTGAAGCTATGTACATTAGCACTTCACATAATTCTTGGTCACATCTTAATAAATGTGAAGCTATGTACATTAGCACTTCACATAATTCTTGGTCACATCTAAATAAATGTGAAACTATGTACATTAGCATTTCACATATTTCTTGGTCACATCTTAATAAATGTGAAACTATGTACATTAGCATTTCACATAATTCTTGATCAAATCTTAACGAATGTGTAACTATGTACATTAGCATTTCACATACTTATTATATCATAGTAAACAAATTTATCATTGGATGTGACCCTCTTCTAATACCTAGGCCTAAAAGAAAAAAAAAGTCCCTTGTAGTACATCAATCTCTTCACACATGTACACCCATACACACATAAATGTGAAACTATATACATTAGCATTTCACATACTTCTCGATCACATACTGATTTCATAGTAAACAAATCCACCATTGGGTATGACCCTCTTCTAATACCTAGGCCTAAAAGAAAAAAAAATAAGTCACTCGTGGCTACGTCACCGTCTCTCACCTTCTCAGAAGCGTCTTCAGGTGAGTCGCGTCTCCTGAGTCTACTGTATCTTGAAGTCATGCTTGAGCGCCCTCGAGCGCGTCAAGAGGGCGTATTGGTTTATGGGGATTAAAGTTTCTTTTTTTTTTTTAGTTGTTTTATGAATGAAGATTTATCTACTGTTTCTACGACGCTTTATTGCTTTAGTTGTTAAGACATTCCAACACTCAACAGTTTACATCAGAAGTGGCAACAGCAACAGCAGCAGTAGGACTAGTGGTCGTGGTAGTGGTGTCCAGTAGTAGTAGTAGCACTAGTAGTAGTAATAGCTTTAGTGGTAGTAGCAGCAGTAGTAGTTAGTTGTTTGTAGCAGCGGCTATGGGTTTCATCTCATGCATGTTCTCCACAGACACGATCACCATTTTAAAGTCACTAACAGCGCCATGCAAGACTCTGACTGGGGTCTGTATTATGTCTAAAGTAGAGTAAATTCTAAAGAAAACGAGGGATCACTTCAGACCTAAATTCGAAGCTCAAGATAAAAGAAAAAAAACATTTATAAGTTGCATGAAACTAACAGTGCAGTTAAATCAAATTGGAAACGTGAAATCATATAAATATAAAATCAACAAGTCTTAAAAAAAGAGTAATAACATCAATAAAATAAAAAAGTCTTCAGAAAAGAGTAATATCATCAATTATATAAATATACTGCTGGTGCCAGTAGCTAAATTATACTCTACACTCTCTTTTATTTCCAATTTCTTTCCACTTCATTAGTCCAGTATCTTGCGTTCTGATTAATCTTTCATTAAGTCTTTCCAGTTTGATTTTCCAGAGATCACTGAAGATTCCAGGCGCTGGAATGTTCGTGCCTGTCACCTCAGCGATCTCTGTTTGGGGGAAGTAAATAAGATTAAAACACGCGAGGTTAAAGAGAAATTTAGATAAAGAAGGGAGAATAGGTGTAGATGGGGAAAAGAAAAACGAAAGAAAATAAATGGAAAGAAGAGATAATTCTGCGCTTATTTCCTATCACTTACTGGAAAGTATTTTGTCTTTTGAATAGATAATGGAAAGAACAATTTAAATGAATACAGAATTGAACTGAGATTTTTATACTTCGTGTTTCGGAAAAACGAGCTTTATAATCCATGCTTTATCCAACTTCGAAAATCAAAGAATAATTGATTTGTATAAATTTCTGAAATCTTACTATACTTTTGTCCTTTTTTTTTTTTTTTTTTTTTTTTTTTTTTTTTTTTTAAATAAAGAATGACCTTAAATACGATTAGTTAATTTTTCTCATATGGTAAGACTCCATTTACTTTCGTCTTCCACACACTCCTTTTCTTAAATTCTTCTAGTAATCTATATTTTTCTAGGCGCTCTTTGTCTTCTAGGTGTTTTACGTAAGGTATTACTAGTTGCAATAAACAAACAAACAAAAACACAAGATTCCCTCCTGTTCACTGTTAAAAAACCGTAATTGTAATCGGAAATTCTCCGTAATAATATACTGTACTCAGCCGTATTTCAGCAAAATACGGGCGACCGTAATTTTTACCATACTTTGTTATATCTCTTACGGATTGGTGACCGTATTATCACTCTTTAACGTCAATATTTCTGTTTTAAAATGGTAAATGTCTGGGAGTATTTATTCCACGATTTTTACGTTGTTTTTTTTTTTTTTTTTTTTTTTTTTTTTTTTTTTTTACTGGCAAATTTTTAACAGTGTGCATATGTCATCTAGACCTTTTCATATTATCCTTTCCCATTCTCTCTACTAGACCACACCATTTTAGACACAACCCAAGAAAAATTTTGCCACAACATTGTCGTTTTTATGCATTTATTTCATCATTTCACTGTGTCTTAGCATACACATTATTCTAATTTACAACTTGAGTTTCCTATTCCTCTCTTGTTCATTAACCCACTTTTCACTTCCTCAAATACCTGTCTCAACAGGACCCTCAAACAATTCAGCTATTCCTATCTACAAATATTTATTTCTATCTTATTATCTTCCTTCCTTTATGTATTCCACAATATCCCCTTCTCTGATCTTCTCAAAATTATCAAATTTTTTCCCACAAACGCAAGAGTAAAAAGCATCTGTTTTTTCTAACCTCTAACTACACTTAATCATATCATTAAGGCATTACAAAAACCTACGTTGTTACTTCACCCTTATTAAATGGCTTGAAAAGTACATTATGAAAATGAAGAAGTTATATCAATACTTTCATTAAAAAAAAAAAAAAAAAAAAAAAAAAAAAAAAAAAAAAAAAAAAAAAACATGTTTTTATAGCAATTAAATAATTTTTTTTATTCTGGCTGAAAATACTGTACAGCCTAATCGTTTAATTTGAGCTATTTCACTATTAATAATAGTTATATCATAATGCTTTCATCAAAAATAAAAATAAAAAACTGTTTTATAACAATTAATTTTTTTTTCTGGGTGAAAATACTGTACCGCCTAATCGTTCACTTTGAGCTATTTCACTCTTCATAAATGGCTGGGAAAGTAAATTATTAAAATGAAGAAGCTATATTATAATAATTTCATCGAAAATAAAGAAAAATATAACTTTCTTATGGCAATGGAATATTTCTTTATTCTGGCTGGGAACGCTGTACCACCTAAACACTTACTTGGAAGTTGAAAAGATGAATACTAATGAATGTTATACATTGCATTATGAAATAGTATTTCATTTCATTATCAAACTAAAAAAAAAAAAAATTCAAAATAATTTTTCACTAAATAAAGAAATCAATATTTCATTCATCAAACTAAAAAAAGAATTTTTCAAAAAGTATAAAAAAATCAATATTTAATTCATCAAACTAAAAAAAAAGGAATCAATATAATTCTTCAATAAGTAGAAAAAATCAATACCATATTCATGAAACTACAAAAAGAATCAAAAATATTTTTCAATAAGTAAAAAATAATCAATATTACATTCATGAAACTAGAAAAAAGATTCAAAATGATTTTTCAATAAGTAGAAAAAAATCAACATTTCATTCATCAAACTAAAAAAAGATTAGAAATATTTTTCTCAATAAATAGAAAAAAATACAGAATAAAACCAAACTTTTGCCAAAATAAATAAATCAATAATACCTATAAAACGAACATAATAAAAACTAAATAAAAATAAAAATGTAATCACATAATACCATAAAATAGAAAATAAAATCTATATTTCATTCATCAAACTAAAAAAAGAAAAGAATCAAAATAATTTTTCAATAAGTCAAAAATAATCAATATTTCATTCATCAAACTAAAAAAAAAAATATTCAAAATATTTTTCAATAAGTAAAAAATAATAAGAATTTCATTAATCAAACTAAAAAAAGAATTAGAATAATTTTTCAATAAGTAGAAAAAAAATACAGAATAAAACCAAACTTTTGGCAAAATAAAACGAACATAAGAAAAACTGAATAAAGATAAAAATGTAATCACATAATACCATAAAATAGAAAATAAAATCTATATTTCATTCATCAAACTAAAAAAAAAAAAAACAATCAAAATAATTTTTCAATTCTTCAAAAATAATCAATATTTCATTCATCAAACTAAAAAAAATATTCAAATATTTTTTCAATAAGTAAAAAAATATTAAGAATTTAATTTATCAAACTAAAAAAAGAATTAAAATATTTTTTCAATAAGTAGAAAAAAATCAAAATTTCATTCATCAAACTAAAAAAAGATTAAAAATATTTTTTCAATAAGTAAAAAATAATGAAAATTTCGTTCATCAAACTAAAAAAATATTCAAAATATTTTTTCAATAAGAAAAAATAATCAATATTTAATTCATCAAACTAAAAAAATATTGAAGATATTTTTTTTCAATATATAGAAAAAAATACAGAATAAAACCAAACTTTTGCCAAAATAAATAAATTAATAATACCGATAAAACGAACATAAGAAAAACTAAATAAAAATAAAAATTTAATCACATTATACCATAAAATAGAAAATAAAATCTATATTTCATTCATCAAACTAAAAAAATATTCAAAATATTTTTCAATAAGTAAAAAATAATAAGAATTTCATTTATCAAACTAAAAAAAAGAATTAAAATAATTTTTCAATAAGTAGAAAAAAATACAGAATAAAACCAAACTTTTGGCAAAATAAAACTAACACAATAAAAACTAAATAAAAAGAAAAATGTAATCACATAATACCATAAAATAGAAAATAAAATCTATATTTCATTCATCAAACTAAAAAAATATTCAAAATATTTTTTCAATAAGTCAAAAATAATCAATATTTCATTCATCAAACTAAAAAAGAAAAATCAAAATATTTTTTCAATAAGTAAAAAATAATAAGAATTTCATTTATCAAACTAAAAAAAGAATTAAAATAATTTTTCAATAAGTAGAAAAAAAAATCAATATTTCATTCATCAAACTAAAAATTAGATTAGAAGTATTTTTTTTCAATATATAGAAAAAAATACAGAATAAAACCAAACTTTTGTCAAATTAAATAAATCAATAATACCTATAAAAAGAACACAATAAAAACTGAATAAAAATAAAAATGTAATTACATAATGCCATGTGGTGGTGTACCCTCTCGCTGGCATGGCATGAGGTGCCGTGCTTTTAAAAGATGGTGCCAAAACACGCAATGCTTGCTTGCCCGCAAGCACGCACATCCAGCACATCCAGAACAATAACAAAAACAATAAGAAAAACAATGCTGGCTTGCCTGCGGGCACACACTTCTAGCACACGAAGTGCTAACAATAAGAAAAACAATAACAAAATCTATAACAAAAACCGTGACAAAAACTATAACAAAAACAATGACAAAAACTATAACAAAAATTATAACAAAAACTATAAGAAAAACAATGACAAAAACTATAACAAAACAATTGCAAAACAATAACAAAATCTTTAACAAAAACTATAACAAACACAATAACAAAATCTTTACCAAAAACTATAAAAAAAACAACAAAAACAATAATAAAAACTATAACAAAAACAATAGCAAAATCTATAACCAAAACTAGAAAAAACAATAAAAAAATAACAAAATCTATAACAAAAACTATAACAAAAACAATAACAAAACAGTGACAAAATATATAACAAAAACTATAACAAAAACAATAATAA
>NC_090740.1:119873174-119880674 GCF_036898095.1 Palaemon carinicauda | reverse complement strand
TTGAAGATAAGGAATTATGGATTAGGATCGAGAAATTAGATGTGAGATTTTTCATCTGTTCTGAGTTGTATTCTGTGAGAAAATGAGATGACATGATACACTCTAGTTGTGATAAATGGATACACTTAATTAAACTAAAACTTGATCATAAGTTCTTTAAGAATATCCTATTCCTTTTACTACAATGATCACTTAAGATAAACCTTTTTTTTTATCTGCCCCACTTTCCCTATTGTTTTTTCCATCTCGTTCAATACATCTAGAGCTATCATTCTGAGTTGCAGCACCGTATAATAAAATATCTAATTGTTTAAGTACCTCACTCCCCACTATTATCATTTAGCTAAGAAAAGTTATATCAACAATCTAGCATTCAGGTATTTTCACATATGAACACATTTTACATATAAAGAGTATCAAATTTCACCAATACTACGCTGAAAAATTTGTCGATTTTTCTCATGATTTCCAAACTGGAGACCAGTCCAGAACTCTTCATCAGGCATTTCAGTTGAAGAAGTTATTACGAAAGTAAAGTTTTAGAATCAAATTTCATAGATACGGAACCAGTTTTCCTATTCTAGAAAAAGCCAGTGATTTAATTTGCTTAGAGTTCTTGGTTAGTGTTTATCTGGCAAATATGCATTCAGTAGCCAGAAATTGTAGTTCTCTTTAAGACTGCCTGCAAAGGGGACACTTTTTGGTGGACGTTGGCTGCTGCTGTTTTGTGGTACCATGAAAAAGTGGAGTGGGTAGCTATGAACACCCTCACCAATAAAGATTGGCTTCTATGTGGGCATCCATAAAAACATGCGTTTCATTTTTTTTTTGCAAAGATCTGGCGGTAATTTTAGTTTTCCCGAAGTGTTTTTAACATTAAAGATGCTATCTGAGTAAAGATCTGGCAATAATTTTAGTCTTCTGGAAGTGTTTTTAACATTATGGATGCTGTCTGATTAAAGATCTGGCAGTAATTTCAATCTTCTGGAGGTGTTTTTAACATTATAGATGCTCTTTGAGCAAAGATCTGGCAGTAATTTTAGTCTTCTGGAAATGTTTTTAACATAATAGATACTGTCTGAGCATCTGACTGTAATTCTAGTCTTCTGGAAGCATTTTAAACGTAAAACACTTCCAGAAGACGGAAATTACTACCAGATCTTTGCTCAGACAGCATCTATAACGTTTAAAACGCTTCGAGAAGACTAGAATAACTGCCAGATCCTAACAGTGGCAGCCACCGTCCACTGAAAAGGCAGCCCGTGTGCGGGAGCCCTTAGACTTACCATCCAAGCTTTCTGGAGTTTTGTTCTGCCCCGGCTAGCTGGTGTGTTTGCCAAGCCATCACCTGGGGCCTTAGTCAGGTTCTGAAAAATGGGGGATGTTTCGGTTTTCCAATGAGGTCATTTGGTTTACAGGGCATGCAGATTCCTTCAGTTTTCTTCCAGTCTTCCTATTTCAGATACATCCTAAGCTGGTCCTACAGCTATGAGACTCTCCCTAGTACGAGGATATATGTTCAGTGCTTGGAGACATGCTTTATTTATTAAAATTGGTGACTGAAAAGGCATTTTATTATTTTAATATCATTTACATGGTTTTATATAAGCATTAATCTTTACTCTGGTAACATGAGATATGTTTCCTGTTTATTTCTAGTTTAAAGCAACTTACTCATTTTATTATACCAGTTTTATGGGAAAAATAATATTGGTTACAGATACCTGTGTCCTAAATGCTTTATCCATCAAGCCTATTATCATTATTATGCATTTGGTGGACCTAAAGGTTACGAAACCAAACTTTTTCTATTACTTAAGTTTGGTGAATAACTTACCCCATTACTGATAAAAAGCTAAAAATAACTAATGGGTTGATAAATCTATATAATTTCATTTTGATTAACGAAATCAAGTTACTGAACTGTTTGTTTCTACCCTAAGAAAATACATTTTCTGTTTGTTTATCATCTTTCTTCGCGAAGAATAATTCCAACCAAATTCCTAAATGGAAACAAACAAATGCAAGGGGGAGTGAGGCAAGATATTTAATACGTGAGACAGTTCTCCTTGGACGGATAATTTGTAACACCAATCCCATTTCAGCTTAGATTATATGGAAGTCAGTTGAATACGATCAAGAAAACCCACAGGAACAAGATCTCACTCTACAACAATTGTCATATGGTTACATTACTTTAAAGTTTACAAAATCTTCCATACCAAATCACTGGCTTCAACACCACTTCCAATCCCTGCACAGCGCTATCAACGTTTACAACGCTACCAGAAGGCTAACAACACTGGCTATATTACTACTCACACTCATGAAATGTAAGACAATTGCTTACCAAGTCATCAGGTGATGATATACAGGCAATGTGAGAAATAACTATCTACGATTATACAAATATAATGTATTCCTAAGCTCAAATCTTAATGGGTTAGAGTTTTCTTGCTTGAAGGTACTCTACACTCGGGTACACTATTCTATCTAATTTTCCTCCTCTTGCTTTGTTAACGTTTTTATAGTTTATATAGTAGAGGAAATATTTATTTTAATGTTGTTACTGCTCTTAAAATATTTTATTTTTCCTTGTTTCCTTTCCTCACGGGGCTATTTTCCCTGTTGGGGCCCATGGGCTTGTAGCATCCTGCTTTTCCAATTAGGGTTGTAGCTTAGCAAGTAATAATAATAATAATAATAATAATAATAATAATAATAATAATAATAATAATAATAATAAAGAATCAGAGAGGAATATTTAATTGCCAATGATGGTCGCTTGTTATTTTAAAAGTTTTAAAGGGTACTCATGAATGTCAGAGGCGAGGGACAATGACAAGGCTCTGGAGACTGACCATATATACATACAATCAGCGCCCAAGCTAGGACCAGGGAGGGTTAGGCAATGGTTGTTGATGACTTATCACGTAGACCTATAGGCTCCCCAACCCCCATCCATAGCTCACAAGGATGGTAAGGTTGCTGACACTAAAATGAAACTATCTAGCTTGAGTGTGTCTCGAACCCCAGTCCAGAAGATAAGCAGGCAGGGACCTGTTACGTTCAACTATTGTACAAGGCCTTATACAAAAATCTACCCAAAGTTCAGGAAACAATAGTAAAACATTAACAGCAAATTAAAATAATCATACATGTAAAAAGTTATTTTCACAAATTTTGTAATACAATATATATAAATTTAACATACATATAACATTACCACAACCTACATGTTACTTGTGAATCAAAATGAACACGAGAATCTAAAAAAAGATTGTAGTTTCCTATCTTATGGATAACGATGGAAATACTCAGTGATTACATATTCAATTCTCTTCCATGTTTGTTGGGAGGACGTTTTCTCCTACTGATCGAATCTATCAACTTTAATATCATTTTGTTTCAGAAATGGATAATTAGGCATAAAAAAAATCTTTTTAAAAACTATTAAAGAGAGAAATAAGGTCATCAACTTTAATACTGTTTTGCAATGTGAAGCAGTGGAAAGTGGTGTTCTTAAATATTACTAATTATTTCGTACGTTCTCCTGCCTTCTAAATACTAAGCTGAAATAGGATTTTATATGGATTACTTAAAAATAAATATCAATATAAAGTATTAGCAGACTTGAATAAAAAGATAATCTCAGACTCACTCGTTTAGAGAGCCATGAAGGCCTAAGTGGTGCAGTGGTTTGATCCTTGGATAAGTGCGATGGGTCGAAAGCGTAAAACTTAGTCTTATGATTACTAAGAATATTTTGCTCCCTGTTTGGTGTTATCACTGATGAGCAGATGAGCAAGAATGAGAATAAAGTTCTACGAAAGGATGAAATTTTGTAAAGAAGTCCTCTGGAGTGACGGTAAACCATTCATACATTCAAATTTCAAGCCTGTAAGTCTAGAGGTAGGCTACGCTTAAGAGCCAAGTGGGTTAGTTCCACGGTGGAACTACCTAGACTGTGGTTACTTCCAAGACCTACAGAAAGATAGAGTAGGTTCATCTTATGCGTTATTTTTCAGATTTTTAACAAGATGTAAGTTCATGATTAATATTTTCTTTAATTAATGGTTGTATACACTCTTTCTGTAGGTCTTGGTGAATTCACACCATATAAAAGGACCCAGGAATTGCTCATATTTCCCGGTCAAAATAACCTGAACTAAAAGGACATTGGGTAACGCTCTCTCTTGAGGATTTTTTTGGGTATGTACAGTACACATACGAATTCTGCTAAACGTAGCAAAAGCTGGACACCATAAGTAATGATGAACTAGAGAAGAAATAAGAATGTGCTGAACTATAGTAGAAGTGCATGATTAGAATCTAAAGTACATAGGCATTCACAGAATAAAAAGGGACTGTAAACACAGAAGCATAATAGTTATTCATAATCAAAGCCCACAAGTATGTTGTATTAAAAAAAAAAAAAAAGTTCCAGTATTATTTTGCGTTCAACAATGCCACACTTAACTTGCGTCTACGCTCGCTAACACTCAACTAGAAATCTGTTTAGGGGTTTTTAAGGCACAAATTTTAGAAATTAAGGTTAGGACACCAAAACGGGTATCCTTTAGATCCTAAAGATGACATTAGTTTAGGATTTTAATTTTAGCATATTTTTTTATTTACTAAAGGAGCAATATTCTAGCATAAGGATTGTATCATTTTAAATATATACACACAGATGAAATATGTCATGTCATCAACTTATCAAGATGTCAAAAAGCATTAATAAATCATGATTATTTACCGCATATCACGTTTCATCATTCTAACACTACATTTCTATATAAAAAATTCTTTTTATTGGTTATTATATACAGAGATTTTTTTTATCACAAACTATACTTTTCCAACTAGGGTTGTAGCTTAGCTGATAATAATAATGTAAGATATATGTGATCTGAAAGAAAGAAAAGAATCATAGAAAAATTTCTAAGTAGAATCTTTGAGAGCTTTTACATTTAGGAAAAGAGAAGAGGAATAGAAAAAAAAAATAAATAAAGTCTAGACTGATGTCTGTGGTTTACAGAAAAGTCAGGGAATGAATTAGATGGTTTCAGATCTTGCGCACTAAGTTTATAATTTGTTTTTTCGGTATTGAAAATTGAAATTGTTATGGAAAACAGGATTATATACTCAATTATTTTCAATTTAATGACTGACTGACTACACTGCCTCGCAGCGGCACCATTTTAGCTCGGAAAAGGTTTCCTGCTATCTGATTGGTTAGAATGATCTTGTCCAACCAATCAGCGATCAGGAAACTTTTCCAAGCTAAAAAGGGCACCCCTGCGAGTCGGTGGAAATCTGCCTCACTAAAAAGAATTGACTATAGTTGTTATAACTATTGCTTGTTTCAACATTTTGAGTTTTTTCTATATCTGCATACCTTACCATATTTTGGTCATTCAAGTATCATATTAATTATTATAATTATAATTGGAATTATTACCAGTAGTTTCTTTATAATTAAATGATTCTCTTTTGATCTAACGTTATCAAAATACAATAGGATGATTTCAAGTATCGATATGGACAATCATTTGCAGCTGGATTGTCCTTCAAAGTAAAACCTTTGAAACTTCATTTTTTTTTCGGGGGGGGGGGGGGCGCCAGATAATAGTTTTTTTTAGGTTCATTTTATTTATGTCACTAAATAGATGGTGCAATTTCATTTGATAACAAAGGAAGAGATTGAGCAGTCATAAGGAAAATTATCTTTGTTCTGGAATGCGGCAACTGGATTATTATTCAAAGTGGGCAAAACTTTTAAAGGGCCAGAATTTTTTTTTATTTTTTTTTTTTTAAGTGGCACGATTTCATTTAATAGCAAAGGAAGAGTTTTAGCAAACTCATAATGAAAATTATCTTTGTTCTGAAGTGTGTCAGCCAGATTGAAGATTCAATTGATTTTTTTTTGTGGGGGGGGGAGGGCCAGAAAAGTTTTTTTTTTTTTATTTTCATTTTTATATCATATAAATGGCACGATTTCATTTAATAGCAAAGGAAGAGTTTGAACAAAGTCATAAAAAAATATCTTTATTCTGAATTGTGTCCGCAACAATACTTACCATAAGGGATGTCTTACTCCAAATGATGGAGGTTAAATTCATTTATGTTAAATACAACCAATATAACTGAGATAAGATAAATTAACTCTAGCAGGAAGGAAATGCTGTATATAATCTGTAAGAATCTTTTCATCTTCATAATAATATGCTCAAGATAAATTGCACTTTACATTGTTTTCTAAATTGTTAACTAAATAATTATTATTATCATAATTGAAAGGTCAACCTAATGCTTTAGAAATGTGAAGCTTTGGTTAACTTAAATATAATTTTTGTGCGTAAAAAGATCAAATTTGTGGTATATAAATCTTTTGATATATATATATATATATATATATATATATATATATATGCATATGTATCTATACATCTTTTAATATATATATATATATATATATATATATATATATATATATATATATATATATATGCATATGTATCTATACATCTTTTAATATATATATATATATATATATATATATATATATATACATCTTTTAATATGTATATATATACATATATATGAATATATATATATATATATATATATATATATATACATATATATGAATATATATATATATATATATATATATATATACATATATATATGAATATATATATAGATATAGATATATATACATATATATTCATATATATATATATGTATATATATATATATATATATTCATATATATATATAATATTTATGAATATATATACTGTATATAAATGTATATATATGTATATATATATATATATATATATATATATATATATATATATATATATAGATACATATATTTGTATTTACAGGATAGAAACAGGAAGAGATTATGGAAAACTTATTTAGGGTATGTTTTACAAAAAATGTAAATTCTACCAGAAGCAGTTAATGAAGATATGTCGTAAAGTATATTCTGTTTTTAGTCATTTAATAAAAGAATAATATAAATTTATTAGTTGTTTACATGTTTATATGAAAAGGATAAAAATATTTAAGAAAAACTGCTGTAAAGATAACAAGAATTGAGAGTTTAAGGAAAATCACTGATCACAATTTGGATGAATATGTATAAAGGCAAAATTGTGAAGATTTCATGCATTCTGGAAATAAGATGTATAATGAATGATATGTATAATGAATAAGATGTATGATGAATACAGTAAGTTCAAGAGAAGTTTAATAAGAAATCTATTTTGAAGCTGACTACGTTTATGACGCTGAAGTGTTATTATATTTCAAATTTTACAAAATATTATTAATAATAATAATAATAATAATAATAATAATAATAATAGTTATAATAATAATAATAATAATAATAATAATAATAATAATAATAAAATTACCTATATTATTATTGTTATTATTATTATTATTATTATTATTATTATTATTATTATTATTATTGAT